>NC_137510.1:24157500-24197500 GCF_041902795.1 Electrophorus electricus
GTTTGATGATGGTCACATTTTATGATTGGACTAGGCAGTTGTCCTTTAAATGAGAAGCTTTTTATTCGCTTATATTCAAATATGCCCCTCCCCCACCATGTGTGGTTCATTTCCTAAGTAGAACTCTCTGTAGGCTGCATTGTGCCCAGTTCACACTACACACTTTTAGCCCAGATTTTCCACTCGCTGACAGGTTTTGCGTCCGATCTGGAGCTTTTCTCAGTCGACGTGTGGAAAATCAGGGCTAAAACCGTGTAGTGTAAACTGGGCATAAGTGGCAAAGATCCTCATTAATCTGGTCTGAGCTCTTGGTTCCATTTAATGTGGCCTACTGGGATTTCCACTGGTTAGGAGATGAACCGCACACGGTGGGGGAGGGGCATATTTGACTATAAGCGAATCAAAAGCTTCTCATTTAAAGGACAGCAGTCTAGTCTGTCTATGATAGTGTGTGTGTGTAATAAGAGGTTTGATGAGCGTGTGTGAGTGTGTGTGAGGTAAGTTTGAATAATAGCCTAAAGAGCCTCTCATACGTACACACATACACACACACACACACACACACACACACACAAAGAGGGTTTTCATTTTCTGCCCTTTCGTCAGATCACCAATCATCTGGTGAAGGTTCCGCCTGGCTGTGTGCCCATGCAGAGACCACAGGTGGGACTCTCGCTGATTAACGGCTGGGCGGGACTAAAGGCGGAGCTTACCTCCTCGTCCAATAGTTCCATCAGTAACAAAAACAGCATTTCAGAGCTCTCAGTTGTTCAGCATTGTTGCCGGCGTTGTGGAGTTGGGCTAGTAGTGCAGTGTGATGCCTGCTCCTGGGGCGTCTCAACTAGAGTATGGAGGCTTCTGGAATGAGCCGGTGGGCGTGACACCATGATAATAATGAAGTAATGATGCAGTAATGAATGAAATAATGAAATAATAATGCAGTAATGAAGCACAGCTCTCGGGAGACGTGGACAGCCTGGTCGTTGTGTGTAAGCACTGATGGGGGACATGACGTCATTCACGTGACGCTTGGTTTTGCCAAACAAAACATTTTAACGTTTGAATTCAAGCATCGTGTTGCTATACGTCATACCAAAAATGTAGGAAAAAAAGTGTTTGATTCATTACTGTCTATGTCTATTATAAAAATATAATAGACATAGTTTTGTACACACCCACCCATATATGGTAACAAAACATTATACCTGCCATACACACAGATGTGATATTGATTATAGCTAAATGTAATAAAGTTCTCTCTCTCTCTCTATCTCTCTCTCTATCTCTCTCTCTCTCTATCTCTCTATCTCTATCTATCTCTCTCTCTCTATCTCTCTCTCTATCTATCTCTCTCTATCTCTCTCTATCTCTCTCTCTATCTCTCTCTCTCTATCTCTCTCTCTCTCTATCTCTCTCTCTCTCTTTCAGATATGTCTGTGGCAGACACTCCGGACGGGTAACCAGGTGTGTTGCTGTTGCCATGGCAGCGCAGATGCTGTCAGCATTGCCTCTCCTTGCCAACCTCCTGGTCTCCTTAGTGACGGCACAGGACCAAGAGTGGCATTTTGACTCGGGTAAGCGTGGGCGTCATAACCCAGACCGCCGCTCCGGACGGCCGTCACGCATAACCCGATCTGGAATTTAGGGCCTCAGGACGCAGGTGTGTGTGTGTGTGTGTTTTGAAGTAGGGGGCTGCAGCGAGTGTGTACGATTTGTGGACTTCCCCCCCTTTTAAATGTTAGTTTAAGGCTGTGCGGGTTATAGTCCCTCCCTAGGTATTGGTTTCTTTCCATGGCTCTCTCCGTTACTCTGCACTGACGTGCCGCGCAGTCAGACCTCTGTGTTCTGTGCCCACCCGTCCTCATCAAAAACGAGCACCCACGCGTGCCTGGGTCTCCTAGCAATGAACCCTAGCAATGCGGGGGAAAAAAAGCAATAGCAGGAAAAAAGTAGAGGAGAGGAGCATGGAGGAGTGGGGAGGAGCATGGAGGAGTGGGGAGGAGCATGGGTCTGCCCGTAATCTTCCTCCTCAGCTGTTCTGCCCTGCACCACAGACATGGGACCTCGGGGGTGTGGTGTGTGAGGAGAGGGGTGAGGGGTGTGTGGGGAGAGGGGGTGAGGGGTGTGGTGTGTGGGTATATGGGGTGAGGGGTGTGTGGGGAGAGGGGCAGATTAAGAGTGGTAGAGTTGAGGAGAGAGTAAAGCAAAGTGTGTTTGGAAGAGACAAATTTTTACTGGCAGCAAACTGATGATGTAATGAAACAGGCACCTGTCCATGAGTGTGTGTGTGTGTGTGTGTGTGTGTGTGTGTGTGTGTGTGTGTGTGTGTGTGTGTGTGTGTGTGTGTGTGTCGTTGGCAGCAGGGGTAGGGTTTGTCTTCCAGCCTTAACATTCTTATTCAGTGACTCATGAACAGCAACTGAGCCCCCTCCTCCTTCTTACACACACACACACACACACACAGCTTCACATTCATTGTCGATAATGCCAGTGGCATCCTGTGTTGCAGTCATGTCCTACTTTGGAACCCTTGTCTTGTGTTTTAAACATTTTCCTGAGCGGCTCCACATCTCGCGCTCTGCCAGGTTCCCCTGCTTCTGCTCGGGTAAAGGCGCAACCTCAGGAAGAAATTTGATTGTCCTTCAGTTGGATTCACCTTTACCGTTACATTCACATTAGTTCTTTACTTGTTACCTGGTGAGTTTTTCCTGGTGACCAGGACCGTAAGTCTGTGTTGTTCAGACGAGAGCTGCACCAGTACCGCAGTCCCAGTTATTACATCCTCTATGAACAAATGCTGCAAATTATTCATATGAATATATTAGTCATTTGTCTGAATAAAAATGATCAGTGCCATTCTGATAATGTTAATAATGGCGTGTTGATTGTGGACCATCCTTGGTTGTTAGAAGACTGACATATAAGTGTGAGAAACAATAATAATTATCTTCATCATCAGACCGAGTGCCACCGTGGTATCGCTGGCAGAAATGAAAATGTTTTCAAAGGTTGCAGGTTTTTAAGAGTAGTTTGATACCCCCAACTGAACTGAATTCTCTCTCTCTCTAATACACACACACGCACACACACACACACACACGCGCACGCACACACACGCACACGCACGCACACACACACACACACACACACACACACACACACACACGCACACACACAGCTACGTGTCGCTATGCTCTGGGGATGGAGGACGGCACAATCCCAGATTCTGACATCACAGCATCCAGCGCGTGGTCAGACTCAACCGAAGCCAAACATGGCAGGTAAGAATATGTGTGTGTGTGTGTGTGTGTGTGTGTGTGTGTGTGTGTGTGTGTGTGTGTGAGAGAGAGAGAGAGAAAGAGAGTGAGAGAGAGAGTGCACGCACATGTGAAAGTTGTGTGTATATCACACACTCTGTAAATCTTATACAGAGACACTATTGGATGACATGAGATGTTGGTAATCTAATCCTGATATAGCACATTAGCTAATGACATCACTCCACTGTCTGTGTTGGCCAGACTTGATACACAGGCCAGCCAACACACACACACACACACACTTGTGCCCCTTATTATTTTGAGACAGCACTCTAACTCTGTATCTGTGTGTGTTTCCTTAGCTAGTCGTGTATTTGTGGTTACGTATCATGTGTGTTTGGTTTGCTGTAATGTATAGATCAGTGCAGTGTATGGATCACTATGATGTATGGGTCACTGGAGTCTGGGTCACTGGAGTGTATGGGTCACTGTGGTATATGGGTCACTGGAGTGTATGGGTCACTGGAGTGTATGGATCACTGTGGTATATGGATCACTGGAGTGTATGGATCACTGTGGTATATGGGTCACTGGAGTGTATGGATCACTGTGGTATATGGGTGACGAGTGTATGGATCACTGTGGTATATGGATCAATGGAGTATATGGGTCATTGGAGTGGATGGATCGCTGTGGTATATGGGTCACTGTGGTATATGGATAACTGGAGTGTATGGCTCACTGTGGTATATGGGTCACTGGAGTGTATGGATCACTGGAGTGCATGGATCACTGGTATATGGGTCGCTGTGGTGTATGGGTCACTGTGGTGTATGGCTCAATGTGGTGTATGGCTCACTGTGGTATATGGGTCACTGTGGTATATAGATCACTGTGGTATATGGGTCACTGGACTGTATGGATCACTGGACTGTATGGATCATTGTTTTATATGGGTCACTGGAGTGTGTGGATCACTGTGGTGTATGGGTCACTGTGGTGTATGGGTCACTGCAATATGTCCTAACATTCTTGTTTGTATTTTCAGTCACAATAAACGGCATAAGGCAGTATGTTGACAACTCTGACAAAATACCTTCACTTCGTGCTGCCTGTGGCATTACATAACTGGACCATCTGACTGGATGAGTTGTATGAGTTTATGGAAAGAGGGTTGGATCTCATGAGGAGGTTCCTGGACCAATAATCCAGAAATCTGTATTAGAGCATGAGAAATTCAAAGGCTGCATGTATGGTGGTTATCGCGTGTAACGCCATGGAAGGCTGATAGTAGTGAATTTAGTATTGTGATAATGACACGCTTTCAATAGTATCGTCCACCAGTGGTGGTGGCTTCTTGCTTTTCCAGCAGACACACTTCGTGTTCTCTTTGACACGCTGTGTCCCATATTTGAGCAGTGGTAACAGTATACCAGTAATGCTGCCTGACACACACACACACACACACACACACACACACACAGCCGATGGCATGTTAGCTCGAATGCAGCGGTGAATCTGGACATGGCGCAGGGCAGGCAGAAGAAGCCCAGGGCTGCACACTCTCAGCCTGGCCTCAGCTGGATGTCAGCAGGTTCCTAACAGCTTATCACTGTGCCGGAACATTCTTCGTAGGCCCTGTGATATTCTTCTGTCTTATACCAGGCCTCTTTTCTCAGGAGACCTACGCACTACGCGTCTGTGTGTGTGTACGTGTGTGAGGTCTTGGCAGTGTGTATGAGTGGGATATTAGTGAAGTGTAGCTCAGCTTCCAGCAGGTTATTGTTATTGTAGCTCCACGTTCTGAACAGAGAGAAAGCCCAGCAGCTGGGAGAGCCTCAGAAAGTCTTAAGAGATCTGAAGATGGAATCTGACTCTCTCTCTCTCTCAGTGTGTGTGTTTGTGTGTGTGTAACCTTTTCAATTTGTTCAATTCAATTTTGTTGGTATGACAAAGGAATACAGGAAAATCAGCTGCCACACGACATTTCGATTAGTTGGACTCATCATTAATATCATTATCATTAATAATCATTAACATCATTATCATTAATAATCATTAATATTATCATTAATAATCCTTATCATCATTCTAATTTACATTATTATTAACGCATAAATAACTTTACAGTAAATAAAATTAAAAGTAGGTAAAAGTAGGTCTAATCATCCCTCCCTTTCTTTCTCTCCCTCCCTCACACCTTCTCTCCCTCCCTCCCTCCTGCTCTCTCTCTCTCTCCCTCCCTCTCTCCCTCTCTCTCTCCCTCCCTCTCTCCCTCCCTCCCTCCCTCTCTCTCTCTCCCTCTCTCCCTCTCTTGCTCTCCCTCTCCCTCTCTTGCTCTCCCTCTCTCTCCCTACCTCCCTCCCTCCCTCCCTCTCTCCCTCCCTCCCTCTCTCCCTCCCTCTCTCCCTCCCTCCCTCTCTCCCTCTCCCTCTCTTGCTCTCCCTCTCTCTCTCCCTACCTCCCTCCCTCTCTCCCTCCCTCTCTCCCTCCCTCTCTCCCTCCCTCTCTCTCTCTCCCTCTCCTCTCAGGTTGAGTACAGGAGCTGGTGATGGTGCCTGGTGCCCTGCAGGTTCAGTCTTCCCCAGCGCTTCCGAGTACCTGCAGGTGGACCTGCACACACTGCACTTCCTGTCCCTCGTGGGCACGCAGGGTCGCCATGCCGATGGGCACGGGCGGGAGTTTGCGCGGAGCTACCTTCTCCGTTACTCCCGGGACGGCCGACACTGGATCACCTGGAAGGACCGGTGGGGCCAGGAGGTCAGAGAAATGTTTTGCCCTCTCTGTGTCTCTCTCTCTCTCTCTCTCTCTCTCTCTCTCCTTCACTCTTTCTCTCTTTCTCTTTCGTTTCTGCATCCACACTCCCCTGCATCTGCTCATGGAGCCTGCCTCAGATATCTAGTGGAATGACCATGCCTTTCTGTTGTTGCTGTGTGCGTGTGTGTGTTTGTGTGTATGTGTGTGTGTGGCAATCCCAGGTAATCTCAGGCAATGAGAACACGTATGACGTGGTTCTGAAGGACCTGGGGCCGCCCATCATAGCACGAACGGTGCGCTTTTACCCTCTGGCAGACCGCGTCATGAGTGTGTGTCTGAGGGTGGAGCTTTACGGCTGCCTGTGGAATGGTGAGCGCCGTGCCTGTAGGGTTTTGCGTGTCAGTGTGTGTGTGCGTGCGACTTATGGTGTGTTTTCTGTGCATGTGTTTGCTTGGTTAGATGGACTGAAGGCCTACACTGCACCCATGGGTCATGTGATGCACCTGTCTGGCTCACCTGTTTACCTCAACGACTCCATATACGACGGCAGCATTGAAGCAGGGTGAGAGACCACGCGTGCGTACGCACGCACACACACACACACACGTACATGTTCACTGCAACCTCATGGCAATCCAGCAATGAAAATGGGGTCTATCCCTTCCCACAGAAAACATTAACCCACATTAGTGAAACCTTTCCCTGCTGGTGCTGACATGGCCTGAGGGGAACAGTGGAGTCACGTTAACTGAGGGAACAGTGGAGTCACGTTAACTGAGGGGAACAGTGGAGTCACATTAACTGAAGGGGCAGTGGAGTCACGTTAACTGAGGGAACAGTGGAGTCACGTTAACTGAGGGAACAGTGGAGTCACATTAACTAAAGGAACAGTGGAGTCACGTTAACTGATGGGAACAGTGGAGTCACGTTAACTGAGGGAACAGTGGAGTCACGTTAACTGTGGGGAACAGTAGAGTCACGTTAACTGAGGGGAACAGTGGAGTCACGTTAACTGATGGGACAGTGGAGTCACGTTAACTGAGGGAACAGTGGAGTCACGTTAACTGAGGGGAACGGAGTCACGTTAACTGAGGGGAACAGTGGAATCACGTTAACTGAGGGGAACAGTGGAGTCATGTTAACTGATGGGACAGTGGAGTCACATTAACTGAGGGGAACAGTGGAGTCAGGTTAACTGATGGGACAGTGGAGTCACGTTATCTGAGGGGAACAGTGGAGTCAACAGTGGAGTCACGTTAACTGAGGGGAACAGTGGAGTCACGTTAACTGATCGAACAGTGGAGTCACGTTAACTGAGGGGAACAGTGGAGTCACGTTAACTGAGGGGACAGTGGAGTCACGTTATCTGAGGGGAACAGTGGAGTCACGTTAACTGATGGGACAGTGGAGTCACGTTAACTGATGGGAACAGTGGAGTCACGTTAACTGAGGGAACAGTGGAGTCACGTTAACTGAGGGGAACGGAGTCACGTTAACTGAGGGGAACAGTGGAGTCACATTAACTGATGGGACAGTGGAGTCACGTTAACTGAGGGAACAGTGGAGTCACGTTAACTGAGGGGAACAGTGGAGTCACGTTAACTGAGGGGAACAGTGGAGTCACGTTAACTGATGGGACAGTGGAGTCACGTTAACTGAGGGGAACAGTGGAGTCACGTTAACTGAGGGGAACAGTGGAGTCACGTTAACTGAGGGAACAGTGGAGTCACGTTAACTGAAGGGGCAGTGGAGTCACGTTAACTGATGGGAACAGTGGAGTCACGTTAACTGAGGGAACAGTGGAGTCACGTTACTGTGTGGAACAGTGGAGTCACGTTAACTGATGGGACAGTGGAGTCACGTTAACTGAGGGAACAGTGGAGTCACGTTAACTGAGGGGAACGGAGTCACGTTAACTGAGGGGAACAGTGGAGTCACGTTAACTGAGGGGAACAGTGGAGTCATGTTAACTGATGGGACAGTGGAGTCACGTTAACTGAGGGGAACAGTGGAGTCACGTTAACTGATGGGACAGTGGAGTCACGTTATCTGAGGGGAACAGTGGAGTCAACAGTGGAGTCATGTTAACTGAGGGGAACAGTGGAGTCACGTTAACTGAGCGGACAGTGGAGTCACGTTAACTGATGGGACAGTGGAGTCACGTTAACTGATGGGAACAGTGGAGTCACGTTATCTGAGGGAACAGTGGAGTCACATTAACTGATGGGACAGTGGAGTCACGTTAACTGAGGGGAACAGTGGAGTCACATTAACTGATCTAACAGTGGAGTCATGTTAACTGAGGGAACAGTGGAGTCACGTTAACTGAGGGGAACAGTGGAGTCACGTTAACTGATGGGACAGTGGAGTCACGTTAACTGAGGGGAACAGTGGAGTCACGTTAACTGAGGGGAACAGTGGAGTCACGTTAACTGATGGGAACAGTGGAGTCACGTTAACGGATCGAACAGTGGAGTCATGTTAACTGAGGGAACAGTGGAGTCACGTTAACTGAGGGGAACAGTGGAGTCACGTTAACTGATGGGACAGTGGAGTCACATTAACTGATGGGACAGTGGAGTCACGTTAACTGAGGGGAACAGTGGAGTCACGTTAACTGATCGAACAGTGGAGTCATGTTACCTGAGGGAACAGTGGAGTCACGTTAACTGATGGGACAGTGGAGTCACGTTAACTGATGGGACAGTGGAGTCACGTTAACTGAGGGGAACAGTGGAGTCACGTTAACTGATGGGACAGTGGAGTCACGTTAACTGAGGGAACAGTGGAGTCACGTTAACTGAGGGGAACAGTGGAGTCACGTTAACTGATGGGAACAGTGGAGTCACGTTAACTGATGGAACAGTGGAGTCACGTTAACTGAGGGGAACAGTGGAGTCACGTTAACTGAGGGGAACAGTGGAGTCACATTAACTGATGGGAACAGTGGAGTCACGTTATCTGAGGGGAACAGTGGAGTCACGTTAACGGATCGAACAGTGGAGTCATGTTAACTGAGGGAACAGTGGAGTCACGTTAACTGAGGGGAACAGTGGAGTCACGTTAACTGATGGGACAGTGGAGTCACATTAACTGATGGGACAGTGGAGTCACGTTAACTGAGGGGAACAGTGGAGTCACGTTAACTGATCGAACAGTGGAGTCATGTTACCTGCGGGAACAGTGGAGTCACGTTAACTGATGGGACAGTGGAGTCACGTTAACTGATGGGACAGTGGAGTCACGTTACCTGAGGGGAACAGTGGAGTCACGTTAACTGATGGGACAGTGGAGTCACGTTAACTGAGGGAACAGTGGAGTCACGTTAACTGAGGGGAACAGTGGAGTCACGTTAACTGATGGGAACAGTGGAGTCACGTTAACTGATGGAACAGTGGAGTCATGTTAACTGAGGGAACAGTGGAGTCACGTTAACTGAGGGGAACAGTGGAGTCACATTAACTGATGGGAACAGTGGAGTCACGTTATCTGAGGGGAACAGTGGAGTCATGTTAACTGAGGGGAACAGTGGAGTCACGTTAACTGAGGGGAACAGTGGAGTCACATTAACTGATGGGAACAGTGGAGTCACGTTATCTGAGGGGAACAGTGGAGTCACGTTAACTGATCAAACAGTGGAGTCACGTTAACTGAGGGAACAGTGGAGTCACGTTAACTGAGGGGAACAGTGGAGTCACGTTAACTGATGGGACAGTGGAGTCACGTTAACTGAGGGGAACAGTGGAGTCACATTAACTGATGGGAACAGTGGAGTCACGTTAACTGAGGGGAACGGAGTCACGTTAACTGAGGGGAACAGTGGAGTCACGTTAACTGATGGGACAGTGGAGTCACGTCAACTGAGGGAGCAGTGGAGTCACGTTAACTGAGGGGAACAGTGGAGTCACGTTAACTGATGGAACAGTGGAGTCATGTTAACTGAGGGGAACAGTGGAGTCACGTTATCTGAGGGGAACAGTGGAGTCACGTTAACGGATCGAACAGTGGAGTCATGTTAACTGAGGGAACAGTGGAGTCACGTTAACTGAGGGAGCAGTGGAGTCACGTTAACTGATGGGACAGTGGAGTCACATTAACTGATGGGACAGTGGAGTCACGTTAACTGAGGGGAACAGTGGAGTCATGTTAACTGATCGAACAGTGGAGTCATGTTACCTGCGGGAACAGTGGAGTCACGTTAACTGATGGGACAGTGGAGTCACGTTAACTGATGGGACAGTGGAGTCACGTTACCTGAGGGGAACAGTGGAGTCACGTTAACTGATGGGACAGTGGAGTCACGTTAACTGAGGGAACAGTGGAGTCACGTTAACTGAGGGGAACAGTGGAGTCACGTTAACTGATGGGAACAGTGGAGTCACGTTAACTGATGGAACAGTGGAGTCATGTTAACTGAGGGAACAGTGGAGTCACGTTAACTGAGGGGAACAGTGGAGTCACATTAACTGATGGGAACAGTGGAGTCACGTTATCTGAGGGGAACAGTGGAGTCATGTTAACTGAGGGGAACAGTGGAGTCACGTTAACTGAGGGGAACAGTGGAGTCACATTAACTGATGGGAACAGTGGAGTCACGTTATCTGAGGGGAACAGTGGAGTCACGTTAACTGATCAAACAGTGGAGTCACGTTAACTGAGGGAACAGTGGAGTCACGTTAACTGAGGGGAACAGTGGAGTCACGTTAACTGATGGGACAGTGGAGTCACGTTAACTGAGGGGAACAGTGGAGTCACATTAACTGATGGGAACAGTGGAGTCACGTTAACTGAGGGGAACGGAGTCACGTTAACTGAGGGGAACAGTGGAGTCACGTTAACTGATGGGACAGTGGAGTCACGTCAACTGAGGGAGCAGTGGAGTCACGTTAACTGAGGGGAACAGTGGAGTCACGTTAACTGATGGAACAGTGGAGTCATGTTAACTGAGGGGAACAGTGGAGTCATGTTAACTGAGGGGAACAGTGGAGTCACGTTAACTGATGGGACAGTGGAGTCACGTTATCTGAGGGGAACAGTGGAGTCAACAGTGGAGTCACGTTAACTGAGAGGAACAGTGGAGTCACGTTAACTGATCGAACAGTGTAGTCACGTTAACTGAGGGGAACAGTGGAGTCACGTTAACTGATGGGACAGTGGAGTCACGTTAACTGAGGGGAACAGTGGAGTCACGTTAACTGATGGGACAGTGGAGTCACGTTAACTGATGGGAACAGTGGAGTCACGTTAACTGAGGGAACAGTGGAGTCATGTTAACTGAGGGGAACAGTGGAGTCACGTTAACTGAGGGGAACAGTGGAGTCACATTAACTGATGGGACAGTGGAGTCACGTTATCTGAGGGGAACAGTGGAGTCACGTTAACTGAGGGGAACAGTGGAGTCACGTTAACTGATCGAACAGTGGAGTCACGTTAACTGAGGGGAACAGTGGAGTCACATTAACTGAGGGGAACAGTGGAGTCACGTTAACTGATGGGACAGTGGAGTCACGTTAACTGAAGGAACAGTGGAGTCACATTAACTGATGGAACAGGGGAGTCACGTTAACTGAGGGAACAGTGGAGTCACGTTAACTGATGGAACAGGGGAGTCACGTTAACTGAGGATAACAGTGGAGTCACTGAAGGTATTCTTCATCATCATCATCGTCACTCATTTTCACTGACAGAAATAGATGCTCATTTTTCAATCGGGCCAAGTCCTGGTGAGGGTGTATGTGAGTGCTTGTCATGAGGTGTCCACTTCGGGAATGTGTGTATGTGTGTGTGTGTGTGTGTGTCAGAGCTGGTACTTGTTTAAGCACTCCCAGATGTTTTTAATGAGCCTGAGATGTTTGCATTAGCTGAGCTAAGATTTATTTTTTTCACACAGGCCAGATTCCCACAGCTGTGTGGGTATGGGTGTGTGTATGTGTGTGTGTGTGTGTGTGCATGCGTGTGATTAGCCTGCTGGGTGATGTGTGTATGGGAAATGTCTAAGTGTGTGTCATATGCGTGTACTCCACGGTTGTGTAATTTAGATTGTGATGCCTTGCATTTCTCCCCAGGGTGGTGTTCGGGGGACTGGGCCAGCTGTGTGACGGAGTGCTGGGTGGAGATGATTTTGTGGAGAGTAAGGAGCTCCGAGTGTGGCCAGGCTACGACTACGTAGGCTGGAGTAGGGAGGCACTGGGCCAGCCCACCGTCGACATCGAGTTCCACTTTGAGAAAACACGCATCTTCCACACCATGCAGGTAAGCGTGAGCACACTTTTGTGTCTGTGTGGGTGTATGTTGGCTCATTCCTGCCTAGACCTCTGTTATCGCTTTTAATAAGCTCAGGTTTTCACTAGTTAGAGAGCAGATATTACATCTCTAATGTGGACGCGGCTTCACTCAGAAAGCTCAGGAAGTCAACAGGTGGGCCTCAAAACAGCATTCTTTGTTTACTTTTTAGAGAACAAACTCTCAGGTCCATCTGGCACAGAGGGATTGTTCTAGTTAACCTTCAGATTAAAATGACACGGGCGCTGGTCATTTTTAGGTTCTCGATGTGTAGTCACAAGTTCTGTTCACTGGCAGAATATTGTCATTTGTAAGGAAGTACAAAGAAATGGCAAATTTCTGGTAAATGGTGACTAAACATCTAGAGTGACAGCCAGGCTCCGCCCACTGGCCACATGTGTCCCGGATTGCGTGTTTCCAGACCAGCAGCAGAAGGGCACTGGCTTTGCTGTGTCTTCAGCAGTGGAAAAGTGTGGAATGGTTTAAGATTTAAGACACTGGCACCATGACAGTGGAAAAGTGCTGTATGTGTGAGGGGTCCTTCACCTAGACTAACAACATTGTACCTCCACACACACACACACACACACACGCACACACACTGTACTCCACACAAGAAAAGCTTTTTTGGGGCATTTCATTCGTCCCAGTAGACTGGGTGCTGTGTATAGTGTTAATGTCTCATTTCATTTAAATATGTGCATGTCTGTCTCCTATGCGGCGCCCGTGCCCATGCCTCGGAATGCCGGCGTGCTGCTGCCTGACCGGGGCTTGGATGGAGCGCTCAGCCGCCCTCGGATGCCGGAACGAGAGGCCGGCTACAGTGCTCTTCACTGAAATGATTTACAACTCCTTCACAGCACATTCCATTTTGAGAAATGACTTTTTTCCTAAGTATTCCCTGGAGAAGGTCTTCTTTTCCTGTGCAGGGGTGGGGGTTGGTGCTGCTAGCTGCTTTTTCCATACACCTTCCAGCACCGTGTGCATCTCCTAAAAAGCTCTTCCTACCTTTTGCAACTCTTTTCCTACTTTCCTTCTTTTAAACTCGAACACATCTCATGGGAAAGAACAGAGGGCGTGCGCGCATGTGTGTGTGTGTGTGTGTGTGTGTGTGTGTGTGTATGTATGTGTGTTGATTGACTTACGAGGTGTCGTCCTGATGAAATCTGTTACATTTTAACCCGTCAGCAGTTCACAGTCATTCAGGCATTGTTTTAGTACGGTCCTTCCACTGGCATTCGTTCGTCTTTCAGAACGTGTTTGGATAGATGTTGACCTTACACACGTCAGGTTAATCACCAACCCGTCACGCTAATTGTCCACATGCCTCCAAACAGATAAATCTGGTTTTACTTCCTTTTACCCGCTTCCAACCCCCACACCCCATGGTCTTTTCCGTTTTCCTCTCTGTTCCCGACGTTCTTGCCCTGATCTTTCTCAACCCGTGCTCACAAATTTGCTCCGACGTCTGAAATCGGAGCGCTGCCCTCCTCGGGGGCTCGCAAGCTCACGCTGTTTTATGACCATCAGGCATGTGTTGGAACGAGAGCACAAAAAAGCACATGACGTGTTTCTGGCAGTCGCTTATGGGGCAGGTTGCGCCTGCCGACTAGCCTGGTTAAAACGCCTGGCCAGGGAGTGGCGTCGCTGTGCTCTGAGCGGGCGTGTCGGCCTTGGCCCTCCGTCTCAGGGTTGAAGTGGAGACGGGCATTCCCACTTTAAGCCCCGTGTGTGTGTGTTATCTCTGGCAGGTCCACAGCAACAACAGGCACACTCAGGGCGTGCGCATCTTCTCTGAGGTGCTGTGCGAGTTCAAGGCGTCCATGCTGAGCCGGTGGGCAGAGCCACCGTTGCGGCTGCAGGTGCCGCTGGCCGACCTGCGGGACCCGTCATCCCGTTCGCTCGCCCTGCAGCTGGGTGCCCGCCCCGCACAGATCCTGCGCTGCCGCTTCACCTTCGCAGACCGCTGGCTACTGTTCAGCGAGATCAGCTTCTACTCCGGTACACACACACACGCACACACACACACACACACAGACACACACATATATACACATATATGCACACACACACACATGCAGCACATAGCATTCACACACCACTCTGTTGCCACCCACTCGTGAAACCATGAACCCAGAGCTGAGATCCCGGAGCACACCCACACACCTCATTCACACCGCACAGAAAACCTCCTCAGGGTCCTCCGGGTTCGGTACTCAGACTCATCTGTGATTATTAAGTACAGACTGTAACATTCTCTTTATCAGTAACAAATCAGAGCCACTGACACCCCCCTTCTCTCTCTCAGAGCCATTTGAGAGCGCGTCACCGTTGCCCTCCATAGCTGCCCCCCCCGACCCCTCTGCCACCCCCCGCCTTCACCTCCTCACCACCCCACCTCCAGCCTCCTCCTCCTCCTCCTCCTCCTCCTCCCCCGGCACCAGTAACACTACCACACGCCACACGGGTGAGTCCTCGCTGTGCACCTGGGCACTGTGTGTGTGTGTGGTGTGTGTGTGTGTGTGTGTTTTTGCTGTGCAGCTGTACTTTGTGTGTGTGACTCATGCTCTGCACACACACCCTCGCCTAAGACTCAGTATTGGGGTTTTGAAAGGACGTTGGAGTGTTTTGGAGCCAAACATTGTTTTGCATGTTAATGTTGTCATGTAATCATGTAATTTGGTGACTAAAGCACCAGTGGGAAACAGACACTGCAGGAAGTTGGATGACTCAAGGATTAAAGTGGCCATAAAGGCTCTAGCCCTGTGAAACTGTAGGGACACGTTTATATCCAATAGATGGCGCTATCAGGCAGGTGCTGTGTAACCCTTGTAAAGCAAAGCCAAGTGCACTGTTGTAAAATGCCATCGTTAGCTAACACTGCCCACCAGAGGTGCTACGTTACCACTGAGAGAGGTTTTATCCCCACCCCTCTCTCGCCCTCCCTCCCTCTCTTCTTGTGGCCGTTATGTGCAGACAGTCTGGGGACTCGATATATCTGCTGTCCCACCTGTGAGTGTAAGGAAATGTATTCATTACCTGCGATACCCAGAGTAAAAGAGCAATACTCAGAGTGTTATCAGAGTAATATCAGAGTAATATCAGAGTGTTATCAGAGTAATATCAGAGTAACATCAGAGAAATACTCAGAGTAATATCAAAGTATTCTGTAGTGTAAAGAGCCCGTCATTGTTCTGTTGTGCTTGTATTATATGTGCCATTGTAATGTGCCATTGTAGAAATAATGTTGTTCTCTTAAGCTGTTTGTATGGATATGTAAAAGTGCCTGAAAGTACAGGGTACCACTCAGAAACACACACACTCAGTGAAGGTTGAATAGATTTTAATCTCCGTCCAACTCCTGGGTGGTTGGGGGTCAGGGGGGTGACTGGGCTGGCAGCCTGCAGGTACCGCCTGGCCGGCTATACGCCCAGATGGCAGCAATCCATTCTAGCCTCACGTCTCTCTGTCTCTCTCTCTCTCTCTCGCTCTCGCTCTCGCTCTGTCGCTCTCTCTCCATCCCGCCCCTCGTATCTCCAGTAAGACAGGGGTAGAGAGGTGGGTGCAGATGGTAATAAAGCAGTTTTGGTTTGGATCTGACATTCCTTCAGGTTAACCTGTAAGATTGTTCTGCTAATGAACGCACACATCACTCAGTTGTTTATGAGACTGCCAAAAACTTTACATGTGCATTCACCAAGCATATTACATCACCCAAAACACATCCCACAGAGAACACACACAAACACACTCAGACTGCAGCTTTTGTCTGTAGTCCAGAGCTCAGTGCGGTGTGTGCAAGTGAATGTAGCAGTGCAGGGGGGTGTGTGTGTGTGTGTGTGTGTGTGTGTGTGTGTGTGTGTGTGTGTGTGTGTGTGTGTGTGTGTGTGTGTGTGTGTGTGTGTGTGTGTGTGTGTGTGTGCGAGCGAGCGAGCAGACTCTCTCGGTTCAGTCTCAGGGCCAGCGCACCCCCCCCCCCCCCACTCACAGTTTAACTGGAACAGTATTCATGGCAGTCTCATAAAGGCTTAGAAACATGTACATCTGCTCAGCTCACTGAAGAGTTTGTCTGTCTGTTCATTTGTTTGTTTACTTCTGTTGCTGTAGGTGAGGACTTTGTTGCCATCACCCCAAGGGTGGGATTACCTGTTGCTAAGCATGACAGTAGCAACACTGCCATCCTGATTGGTTGCCTGGTGGGCATCATTTTGCTGCTTTTGGCTGTCATAGTTGTTATTCTGTGGAGGCAGTACTGGAAGAAACTGCTCGGCAAGGTGAGGGGGTGCCAAAAGGGATTTCCTAGACGATCCTCAACTGCTCCTCAGTTGGAAATGTAGAATTGTGTGTGTGTGTGTTTAGGCCCAGGGAAGCCTGTCAAGCGATGAGCTGCGGGTTCACCTCTCGGTCCCGTCTGACAACGTTGTGATCAATAACACGAACACACACACGTACTCCAGCCGTTACCAGCGCATACACACCTTCCCTGATGACAGGGATAGGGACGCGGAGTACCAGGAGCCCAGCACGGTGCTCCACCCACGAGAGCACCGCGACAGCACGGGTGAGGCGCGTGCACACACACACACTCACTCACTCAGATTAGTGTACAGAAAACGAAGGCACAGAGAGTGGCAATGCCCACATAAGGTCAGATAAAACACTCATCCACGCTGCTGCCCAGACACAAAGACCCACTGTCCTCGACAGCAAGTGAGAGAGCATTACACTAATCAAAATTCCCCTCACACACACTCACACAAACACACGCTTGCTGTGAACAGATTCCGCCATTACTTCTGATATACCGAGCGTTCGATGTGGTACTGCTGTGAAAACCTTCAGACTCTCAGCACGAGTGACCATTCCTCTTGATTCACTCCCGCCGCTGATGAAATATCGATTAACTGCCTGTGGTATGAGGAAGGATAACCCTGCCTGCTCCATCCCGCTGGTGCTGCATCTCATCTGTGACACTCACACGGCCTGGTCCCCTCTCCCACCACCCCCCACTCCACCGCTAACCTTCACCTCCTTCTGCATTTTTGTGTGTGTGTATGTGTGAGACTCATGCTGTTTGTTTGTGCTGGACTGCATCACAACCTGTTTTGTTTGTCTGTTTTTGCATTGCATTTTGCATTGTGTTTTGTGCAATGTGGTGTTGTACCGCATTCTGTGGGTGTTTGTGTGTCTGACCAGCCTTGCTGTTAAACAACCCAGCCTATCATCTTCTCCTGTCTGACCTGAGACATGGCCACCACAGGCAGCCAAAGTGCCCCAGAGAAGCAGAAAAGCCCCAAAACCTGCCCCAGGGTAAGAGCGGTGCCTGTCGGCTCACATCGTAACGGTAGACCTGAGAAACACGGTTACACAGAGAGAGAGAGAGAACATGCAAGACATTCCTCAGGACAGTGACAGGGTTACAGACTCGAGGAAGATGGGCTTCAGGAAAGTCCTGAGGTTATGGAACACCTCCCCAGTGTCCGCCAGAAGTATGAATATCTCAGCGGGCTGTGAGAAAAGTGCACCATGTTCTCACCAGTAACCAGGGGCAAGATCACACAGCCATCTGCATGCACAGGATCTAATCACTACTCTCCAGTGTATGCTGTGTTTAAATGCATGTATGAACAATAATTACTCAGTACTTTAAATAATGAAACGGGAGAGAATTGTCAAAATAACAAGTTGACTACTTAACTCAAGTCTGAATTGAGATTCTAGATTTTTATTTATATATTTTACCTCTATCACATCTGATTATTTCCCAGCGTGTGGAATAGATAGAGACAGCAAAGCTCTACCCATTCAAGAAGGCCCGCCCCCATACCCTGGGGCTCCTCCCCCTCTCCTGTCAGGAAGCCACTATGCAGAAGCCTCGGGGGGTGGGCCCAGTGTGCCTCATTATGCTGAAGCAGACATCATCAGCCTGCAAGGTGTAAGTGGTAACAACACCTATGCCGTCCCTGCCCTCTCGGCCACGCCCACTGACTGCCCGCCTCTTCCAGAGCTCCCACGGGAACGGCTCATCTTCAAAGAGAAACTCGGAGAGGGCCAGTTTGGAGAGGTAGACATTCCCACTTGTGCTCTCACAATTGCATTTATTTTACGATGCCTCTTGGCTATTTACACCGACCCGGATGCCGTCTTATAGCAACGTGTCCTTCTCTGCCTCTTCTAAGGTTCACCTGTGCGAAATTGAAAACCCTCAAGACCTACCGAACATGGAGTTCCCATTCAATGTGAGGAAAGGGCGCCCTCTATTGGTGGCCGTGAAGATACTGCGGCCGGACGCTTCTAAAAACGCCAGGTAGAGCAAAGGCCACTTTTCCCACAGCACCTAGTCACACGGGACCAGGAGGCAGAATGGGCAGCTGTTCCACATGTGACACGCAGTGCCGTTCTGCTTGGTCTGGTCCGCAGAAACGACTTCCTGAAGGAGGTGAAGATCTTGTCTCGCCTGAAGGACCCCAACATCATCCGGCTGCTGGGGGTGTGCGTGAGCAGCGACCCGCTCTGCATGGTCACCGAGTACATGGAGAGTGGAGACCTGAACCAGTACCTCTCCCAGAGAGTGCTCCTGGACAAGACCGGACCACTGAACACCACTCCAACCATCAGGTACGCCACACACACACACACACACACACAGATTTTGATTTGCTGCAGATACACTTGGTTTACAGCAAGGTTCCCTCAGTCCTTTGGGACCTGGCGATGGCCCACATTTCAGCTCTCCTCAGCTCCCAGCACTAAGCAAAGACTCGGCACCCTTGAGTCCTGATTCCGGAGTGCTGGAATCTCTGGAGATGAGCAGGGGGGGAGGGGAGGAGGAGGGAGGTCCCTGACGACCAAGTTAGGCAAATGCTGATATGATGCAGAGATGTCTCAGCCAATCACAGCGTGGCATGTCGTGTGCTGCAGCTACCCCGCCCTGATCTCCATGGCGAGTCAGATTGCGTCAGGCATGAAGTTCCTGTCGTCGCTGAACTTCGTGCACCGGGACCTGGCCACGCGGAACTGCCTGGTAGGGGGGGAGCGGTCCGAAGACGAGGAGCGTCACATCAAGATCGCCGACTTCGGCATGAGCCGCAACCTCTACGCCGGCGACTACTACCGCATCCAGGGCCGTGCCGTGCTTCCCATCCGCTGGATGGCGTGGGAGTGCATTCTCATGGTGAGGAGGCGTGGTGGGGGGGGTTTGTGTCTTTGGGTCTCTCATTTGCTGTCTTGAAGTCACTAATGTTTGATTCTACCACAACAACCAATTTTGTTTGAATTTGTTTTTCCCTGTCTTGTCGTGTGTGTTTGTGTGTTTGTGTTTGTGTGTGTGTGTGTGTGTGTGTGTGTGTGTGTGTGTGTGTGTGTGTGCGCGCGCGCGCGCGCTCGCTCAGGGTAAGTTCACCACGGCCAGTGACGTGTGGGCATTTGGGGTGACACTGTGGGAAATGCTGAGTGTGTGTCAGGAGCAGCCCTACAGTCACATGACTGATGAGAATGTCATCGACAATGCAGGGGAGTTCTTCAGAGACCAGGGAAGACAGGTAGACAGACACACACACAAATGCACAAACAACATACACTAAAGAACAGGCTTTGCTTCACCTCATCTCTCTCTCTCCCCCTCTCTCTCTCAGGTATACCTGGCTCGGCCAGCTGTGTGTCCACAGGGTTTGTATGAGCTGATGCTGAGCTGCTGGAACAGAGACTGTAAACTCCGCCCCTCTTTCGCACACATTCACTCCTTCCTCACTGAAGATGCCATGAACATGGTGTAGCAAGATGGAGAGAGAGAGAGGAGAGACAAGATGGGACAAAATGAAACCAACTCCTAACAGCCCATCACTTCTTCAAACAGAAGACAGATTTATGGATGTGTGTGTGGCTGTGTGTGTGTGTGTGTGTGTGTGTGTGTGTGTGTGTGTGTGTGTGTGTAGACCACACAAGCTGGTGGAGGGGTAGCTGATGTAGAAGTAGGCGGAGCTAAGCATTCTTATGTAAATTAGTATACTATGTGATTGGTGGGTTAAGAGACACTGCTGGTCCAGTGCTCTCACTTCACCTGCTTCAAAGCTAAAAACCCAAACTAGTCCTAACCTCATTCTTGAACCCTGTTCCCTACACCCCAAAGTTAGTCCTTAGTTTAAGTGATAAACCTACACCATGAACCCCTTACCTAAGAATCCAGAATTGTTTAACCCATCATCTTAATTTTTGTAACCATTTTCTACAAATTGGTGGAGGGCTTTTCTTTAGCTGAACAGCACATACTATGATCGATGTAAATGAATGGATGGATTCATGGAAATCTTTAACCATAGCGATTCCCAGCAAAATAAAACTGCTACTTCACTAATTACAATAACTGCACAAAGCATAATTAACTAACCAATAATAACATTACTGATACAAAAATATTTTAACAATCAGTAGCATTTTAAACATTTATTTTTTTAATTAAGGTAACTGGTAGTTAAGGATGACTTGTGTCTGATCTCGTGGGCACGAGTAGATCAGTGGTGAATGATTTATTACTTAAACCCAGCACGGGGAGTGCATCTTCATAAGCATTCAGTAAGCTGCACACATACTCAAGACTCTTCTGTTCGAGTAGAATTATTAAGTGATTATTTTTGAGGGGTTATTCTTGACATGTCATGATAGACATGAAGCTTCATAACCATTTTGATCAATTCCAATATTATACTGCCACACTGAAATAGATTATTGAGGATATATGTGTAGTAAAACCTTTCCACACTGGGCCTTTAAATGACAAATTGGGGCGGTACTGAAATTTTAATGAAATCTTTCTACTAAATGGAAGCTCATCAGAGCTCAGTATATGGATAAAAAAAGAAGACACAGACCCACCCACGTTGTTTACATCTGACTCCCATCTGAGTGGTGTGAAGTGTAGCTAACATGAGCATGGCATGACCCATGTGGGGTCATCAGAGATGAGCTGTGCAGTATGTACTAGTAAACCTGAAATGGAAGAAGGAGCCAAGAGATAAAGGGTAAGAAATTAAATTCCTGTGGAGGGCTTTTAATGCAAAAAGTGATGGGGCCTCAGATCCTGTTTATACTGCAGTTGTGAATTGAACAGGATTTTATTCTGGTCTAGAATAAATCCATATGAATGAGTTTAAACCGTATTTTATTTGAATTGAATGAACACACAATATTGTACTGTGACCTGCTTCCTGATGACCTTCACATAACGTCTTTACTACAACTCTCACACACGCACACAGGATTGGAAAGAGAAGACAAACATAGCAATGGTAAAGTGTAAATATGTATATCAGTAAGTGAAAGGAGTGTGTGTTCATGACGGTTATGCATTGACTTCTCAGCGCCACCAGGGGCCGCTGTTGCACTTTAATGTCAGTCTGACCTATGACATCACCAATATGAACTTCTTTGGTTGTTGTGTGACTAAATGTTCAGTATGACAGAGCTCAAAAAGGCTGTTTAACCCACAGGATCATTTACAAAACTTTCTACCAGCAAACTGGTGTAGCATATACTTCTACAGTTCGCAGAGTAAAACTCCGCCATCGTAAAAACCCTAAGGTGGTGTCTATGTTTGAGTGGGAGCAGAGTAACAGTAAACCAACTAATCATAGTAATATGCATACTGTAATATACCTAGTGAATGTGGTTCATAAATGGTTATGTTGCTATGACGTCAAGTGACCTTTAACCTTTTTGATACACTGTAGTCCTGAACTAAATCTTGTATTTTTATAAATCTGACTTCAGGCATACTTTGTCTTCAGCTATGCCTTTCTGTTCATGGTCCTTTAATGTAAAAATTAAGAATATGTAAATAGTCAAGGGGACATAATTTTCTTCACTAATATTTGATATCTTTGTTGTGATGGGTCTGTCAGTGCTTTGCTACCTGTGTTCAGTGCTGTTGTCTGTTGTCTATTTTCGTAGTTGTTTAAATAAAGTAACCATTATAGTCAAATATTTGTTTGCACATGCTAAGTATTTATTTATTTTTAGTTAATGCAATCTACAACCACATACGGGTTTTTCATATAAACATTCAGAAACATGGCACAGACGTGTACGAGGGTGAATCGGTTTAGATTTACACGGAGCACGAGTGGGGGAGGAGTGCTTGCCTGACTAATGACATTACAGTCCAGGGCAGGAAGCGCCCTTCTCTCCAGCCAAAGGACAGAATGAAATTAGTGCTTTGGTGGGTAGTTAGGCACATGACATCAGCATGCACGTCTGAGAAAATGGCCTGTGAGGAACTTAGTGAGAAGTGAAGGTAGAAACTGGAGAAGCCCAGAGCAGAGGTTTTCAGTCCAGTCCTCCCAGTGACTGCTTCAGCTTCCAACACACATCAGCAGCGCTTGGTCAGGACTGGACAGACATCCTCTACTCAAAGCATGAATAGGTCCCAGAACATACAATGATGCACTATAAATGAGATAATTGTGCATCGTTCACATCCTCCTCCAACTACCAACTACAGGATTTACCCAAGCTGTGAGACGCAAAAGCCTTCTCACCCTTTGTGGATGCCACATGTGTCTGACCTAGATTTAGGAGACTCTTCATGCAAATGTTATCAGCGTTAAACCACACCCCTTCCTCTCTTCTCCCACTCTCTGTATAGACTTACAAGTATCACATTCAAACACTCTTCTTTGAAGTCACCTATTTCAGTTATTAGTCACTGAGGTTATAAAGTGTGTATTGTCATCTCCCTGGTGCATAGTGAATATGACCAGTAGTGAAGCAGACAGTCAAAGCATGCAAGCAGGTAGCACGACCATACATTCATTCACATTTATATAGCCTAACGTGAACGCTTATCTAACAGTTCCTCTTTATGGTTTCACATTACCAAGAGTAAGAATAATATAATATAGTAACAGTGTTTTACACAGATCAGTCCATTGATATAAAAACAAAAAACATGAGCTCATGTTATAATCCTCTGGCTCAATTGACACAAAATAGCAGTTCCATCGTTTTACTTAATTGCCTTCAATTAGTTAAACAAGTATTCTAGCTCATATAGTCAAGACTACCTTGGACTCAAACAGAGTTAATAAGTGAAAACTGCACAGGTTACGTCCCAAAACCTGATGCCCTTTGAAATAAACAGACTACCAGCAACTGCAGGTTTCATCCAAGTATAGACAATGCAGACTAATATAAAAAATCCCACTTTGACCACAACAGCTTGCCAGTGGAACAGGACAACCCCTTACCTAATTCAAAACAAAATCACCTGATTGAATGATTCAACTGGACCTTTTCATACAAAATTAAGTGTCTTATGATCGGTGTAAAAACGACGGATTACAAAAACAAACAAAAAAATCCCATGAAGTGTAGAATTACAAGGCTTTAGGAAAAGCACAGTCATGCAAATCTGCGTAGAGGACCTGAGTCCAGGCGTGATGTCAGCGTTCGTCAGGTACGCCCCTCCCCCTCCCCCTTCTTCAGTTTCTTATTCAGCGCACTCGGGTGGAGGCAGCCTGTAAACACATGACACCGTTTAAACGTTTCTCCTTCACCAGCAAGACTGCAAATGACCACACACACACACACACATCCAACCATTTAAGACGCCTGGAGTCGCTTCAGGGAACAGTGACAGCAGTGGACATGAGACAACGCTCAGCACACTGGAGCCCTTTAAGAGAGACTTCCCCTTTAAGAGAGGGGGCAGGTTGTTTAAAAAAAGGATGAAACATAACCTCGCTGGCCTAAATTTTAATATGCCTGGTGGGCAGCTGTGGTCATCCAGACACTTTCATATGTGTGCTAATGTTTATTGTGAAGCGTTTCCTACAAGCGGTGAGATTCTGCTCCGTTCGGTTTCACAAGGTTCCAGTGGTTTGGCAGTTTGACAAGATGCGTTTCTTCTGCTTCTGGGAAGCAGTTAACGGTATTCCCGATGCTGGCCAGATTGCAGTACAGAATGGAAGTGGCCATAACGTAAAAGAACTCCTGCGTTTCTCATCACCCGATGAGATGATGACACAGGACACAGAATTGCAGAAATCCCCTGACGACTCCCTGCTGTATCAGTGTGCTTTGACAGCAGTGGGCAGATTAGTTGTGTAAGCCTTCGCACTCTTGCTGTGGATATGATAAATACAAAAGTCTGTGTGTCTGTGTGTGTGTGTGTGTTAAAATCACCTGAGAGATGTTGACTCCAGTCAGTTTCTCCACAGTCTGTGGTAGGCGGGTCATAATGTCCAGCACCTCCCCTGTCAGCTTGGCCACGCCCACCTCCGAGCTTCCGCTGGACACCATGGTGATTTTCTGCGCTGCCCCCAGGGGCTTGCTGACCTCCTCGGCCATCTGGAAGACACAACATGCTTCAGTTCCTTCGGCTACCTGTTCTGCGGTACGTGGTACGTGTTGTGGGTCGTGTGCTGGGTGAACGGCTGCGTGTGCTGACCAGAGGCAGTTTCTCCAGCAGCATGTCCACCATGGCTCCATCCTTGTACTGCTTGAAGGCGTCAGCCTTCTTGTTCATCTGCTCGGCCTCAGCGCGGCCCTTGGCCTCTGTGGCAAACGCCTCTGCCTCACCCTTCATCTGAGAGAGGGAGAGGTGGGGAGAGAGAGAGAGAGAGAGAGAGAGAGAGAGAGAGAGAGAGAGAGAGAGAGGAGAAGGTGTGTGAAAGAGAGAGGGAGAGCACTTGTCTGAAATGTCCTGTCCTCATTATGAAGCCTCTGATGAAGCCGACTCTCCCTCTGAGCTCTATGAGGGTGGAGGAGCAGCGTGGAGACGCGCTCTACAAACTCACACGAATGGACTCTGCCTCCGCCTCCGCCTCCATGATCAGCTGCATCCTGCCAGAGTGGGAGAGACAGAGGAGGAGACACGTTACAACACATGCCGCGGGGCGTTGGCTCCGGGCCGCGACCTCCCGCTCGGCGTGTCACTCACCGCTCGGCCTCGGCGAGTTTCTCCAGGCGATATCTCTCAGCCTCGGCCGGCTTCTTCACCTTGGCCTCAAGCTCCATCTCCTTGCGCGTGATCTCCTGCTCCTGCAGGGTGATCTGCTGCATGCGCTCCACCACCTGCACCTGCATCGTCTCCTCCTCGATGCGCTGCTTGGTCTTCGCCACCTGGAGAGAAGGCACGGCACGCGGTCAGCCCTGGCACAGCTCCTCGCCAAACACTACTCGGTCCCCTGATCGCTGAGTATATGAATTGGACATCCTGCCGACTTCGAGAGACTGTGGAACTAGCTACGGTTTAGGAGTTTGGGACTGTGGGTCACATGACTCCGATACCTGAAGCTGATAGGCCATCTCGGACTCGGCTTTCTTGGTGTTGATCTCCGCATCATAGGCGGCCTTCTTCAGCTCGTAGTCCCGTTGAGCCTTCGCCATCTCAATCTCGTTTTTGTACTGTGCAGAGACCTTCTCCTGCGTGGCGTGCGCTTCCTACAGACACACACACACATACACACATACACACACACACACACACACACACACACACACACACACACACACACACATACACACACATACACACACACACATACACACACATACACACACATACACACACATACACACACATACACACACATACACACACATACACACACACACACACACACACACACACACACACATACACACATACACACATACACACACACACACACACACACACACACACACACACACACACACATACACACACATACACACACACACACACACACACACACACATACACACATACACACACACACACACACACACACACACACACACACATACACACATACACACATACACACACACACACACTAAGTGGATTCAGATACAACAAGCATACAGTGTACAAGGGTGATTAAACCCTTTGGAGGAAAAAGTTCAAAATTATGAGGAGAAAGAGAGAAAGAGAGAAAGAGAGAGAGAGGAGAGAGTGAGAGAGAAAGAGAGAAAGACGAGAAAGAAAGAGAGAGACAACATGACTACTGTGAGAAGTATAAGAGAGGAATCGGCCCCCATCCCCACCCGGATGACGGCATCTCTCTTGTACTGAGCCTCTCCAATGCGGGCGTCTCTTTGAACTTGAGCGGTACGAGCTTTACCCAGAGAGTTAAGGTAACCCTGAGGGCAGAGAGCAGCACAGACTCAGTCAGTGTACAATGGACGACAAATGCTAATGAACTGATGGGGCGGTTGGGGGCGGGTTACCTGGTCATCATGAACATCTTTGAGTGTATAGCTGACCACACCAATGCCCATGTTGACCAGATCGGAGGAAGCCACCTTGAACACCTGCTCTGAAAACTTCTTGCGATCTTGATAAATCTCCTACAGAAAGAGAGAAATCACATAGAAAGAAACAGGTGCAAGCTACAAGTCACTCACTACCTCCCATTGGCTCCTGCAGTAGGCAGTAACAGTCATAGTTGTAACAACATTTCAGGACTCCACAGGTGATTCGAGTACACTGAGGTAGGCATAGGTGTGTGTGTAAGCACGTGCATCAACAGTACCTCCACAGTCAAATGAGCAATGATGGCTCTCTGGTGGCCCTCCAGCGTCTCCAGGGCGATCTGGGAAATCTCAGCCTCCGTCTTGCCCATGAACATCTGGCAGGCTGCGGCCAGCATCTCCTTATTCTGGCCCTGGATCTTCACCTGTAGGGGGCAGTGGTGAGCGCCGCGGGGTCACTGAGCGAGATGGTGCAAACGAGAGTGGGCAGGCGAGCGAATGTGAGTGTGCTTGCAGACGACTGACCTGTGCGATGCCAGTCACAGAGATGGGCACGCCATGCCGGGTGTAGACCTTATCACTCTTCACATTGAGAGTTAGTGTGTTCAGGCTTATCCTGAGAGAGAGAGAGAGAGAGAGAGAGAGAGAGAGAGAGAATGAGAGAGAGAGAGAGAGACTAAAAGAGGGTACTGCAAGCCCAGTGGAACTGATTGTATTTGGAGGATGCTGTTAAAAGGAACTGAGACTGAAACAGATTGAAGAAGGGCCACCATTAAAAAGGTCGGGGGCATTCACTGATAGCACTGCATTAGCACTTAGCAGTGCGCCCAGGAGGTCTAAATGACTGAGCCTAATTACTGGCTGCACTGCCAAATGCCACTGAGAGAAATCTAACCAACAGCCGCTTTATCCTCAACAACAACTAACAAAGACGCGGTGACTCCAGCAGGGGACAGTCTATTGATCTACCCATTTCTGATGTAACATGGGAGATTTACTTTATTGGGCCTATTTGACTCCTGTCAACACTTGGCTCCACGGGTCCACAGTTTCGCTGGCTTCACGGGCGACGACATTTCTAGGGTTTTGATCATGCTGTAGGCCAAAGCCGGTGCTGTGTCAGCAGACATGGCAGACACTCGTACACCAACAGCAGTTCTATGGCAGTTCTACACTTCCAGCCAAACGCTTTGCTCTATAAGAGACCCGTAACATACCTAAAGCTCCTCTTTATCTGCAGTGTTCTAGCCATTTGCTAGGTCATCATTCTTGCCTAGCTCCACTACGGCTGTGATCACCATAGTCGTACTGATGACTCTGATATCCCTGTTAACATGAGGAACAAAGGCCAAGGATCCCGCAGTGGTATGTGTGTGGTGCACACTTTCCTGACATCGGTTGCCATGTTAAACGCATGCTATGTTAAACAAGGTCTGTTTGTTTGTGCTGTTCAGAGAGCAGATGACAGATTTACTGATCTAATAGCCAGCATTATTAAGGATGTGTGCTATCACTGTTCATGGCATGCCAAGATATTCATATTGCTTTTTTTAAATTTACGCTTTTTTTATGGACAGGAGAAATGTTGAGAGGAATACCTTTGAATTTGCTGAATGCATGGAAGGACAAACACTCTTCCACCTGCAATCATTATGGGAGGAGAACGGCCACAGCCTGAGAGGCGAGGAGAACACAAAAGAGAAGAGTTCAAAGTATGGGCTCAGTTTACCAATCAAGTGGACAAACATGTTACAAACACATTCCCCTCACTAACCCCCAACTCTGTTACAATAATCTGACCAGTCAGATTACCACGGTCCAAATGCCCTTCTATCTTAATGATTAATGCCTAAGGCCAACACTTGCACTTTTGTGCATCAGTTCACTATTGGTCATGCCAAATCATTTCAAATGACACCAAATCTCTTACACAAAGCAGGCTGTGACACATTTTTTACATTTATGGCATTTAGCTGATGCTTTACAACAAGGATAAAAGCAAAGGATTTTTTTTTTTTTTTTTTAAACCCAGACTGGTTGTGTTTAAAGGCCAGAGGTCTAATCCTAGTGAAACAATTAGTGTCTATAGCAGCCATCATGTGACGATGGAATCATTTTGAAGCGCCACTTCAAAATAAATGCTGACAAACCTTTTATACTGCAACAACTGTACTTCTGCTTTTAATTTTCTAGAGTGAGAATTTAAAGTCTAATAAGCAGTAGAGCACACAGCAGTACAGTTACAACTGCTACCAACGGTGCCCATCCCAATCAC
Organism: Electrophorus electricus; assembly: GCF_041902795.1. Lineage (NCBI taxonomy): Eukaryota > Metazoa > Chordata > Actinopteri > Gymnotiformes > Gymnotidae > Electrophorus > Electrophorus electricus. Next base: position 24,186,307 of record NC_137510.1, read on the forward strand.
GGTAGATGATTTAGCAAATAAAAAAAGAATTTAAATGAGACAGATCTTCATGCATGCATATTTTATTTTTTCAACACTAAATTTGTGGAAATTGATATTTGTGTAAATTTATATTACTTGATATTTCTCTTGATGTCTCTACTTTAACATCACTAGTACTAGAGTCTGAGCCACACCAGGGATACAGGTACAAAAACACTGATAGATCAAATGCAGACATTGTCTGTTATAAATGCACATTTTAATAACTGTAATCTAACCCATCTCTTTCTCCCCAATTCTTAGGCCAATGGGCAAAAAAAAACACCGGCGATCCACAGGCACAAATTAAGTAACGTGATGTTAAAAAAACAAAAAAAACAAAGCAGATGTGCAATCTTAGTTAATACACTTTTTTGACACTGCAAAATACAGTAACCATATAATTCTAGACCTCATATATTCTAAAGGTTTTCTACTTTTATACATCATTTTGATTTAACACAATAAGTAAAATTTCTTGGTCAAATAATTACATTTTTTTATTTTTGCATCTATTTGCAACTAGCAATATGCATCATTGAGACTTAATGAATACTATCAGAGTAATTTACATAATGTCCTAACATGCATCATTACAAGGTCTTATACCGCTAGCTACCTATAAATAATGTAAATAAAGACAGTAAATAAAAGTTACTGTCTAATGTTTGCTCTTACCTGAAATCACCATTGCCTCATTGGGACCACATGTGTAGAACATCTTGACACTGGATCTAATCTGTAGAAAATGTGATTTCAACCCCTTAACACCACATATGCCGTAATAACGTTTCTCATCATAAATATCTAACCATCGCGAATCAGGCATCGTATATCACATCGGATTTACGAGTCAGCTGTTTATTTTATCTATAAAGTGCATATCACTTTCCCAAAAAGTGTGTTAATCCAGTCTTAGCGAACCAGGTTCCTGCGCCAACGTCACACGCATAATTCGTTAGCAGGTTAGCTAGTTAGCTGTCAACATCAGCCTGAAAGCTTTGCGTTACACTTAGATAGCGCTAGAAAAATGACCCTGAATAGTGCAGATTAGGGAAACATGGTCAGGGTTTCTAATTAATTAGCTAGCGTTACGGTAGAAAAACACCAACTAATTAAAGCTAACTTTACCAGCATAAGGATTTGGGAATTCGCTAGCTAGTCATTTAGTTAGCTAGCTAGCTAACAACTTACACAAACATACAAAATGTATTTATACTTAAATAAACTATTTGAACTTTGACTATATTTAGCTAACATATTATCCTGAATGTTTTGTCGTGATAAACTGTCGAATATTTCTCACCGAGAGTTAACCGCCGAGAAGCTATCGGATAGATTTCCGCAATCGCTGAAACACTGGGGAAATTGTTTTGTTGAGGTAAAAATGTCAACGGAACAACACAGACTCTCGTGATCCCCGCCCATTCGTAAAATACATGGCGAATTAGAGCGCCCCCTGGCGAAAGAAGCTGGTCCTTCACAGCACAATCTTAAACTCAAACCATAATCAGACATTGGAATATCAAACACAATGTAGTGTATTTTATACGCGGGCTTCGTTGTGGTTTATGTCATAGTGCCACTTAAAATGGAAAAGTTATGTATTTTAAAAGTTAAAATAAGTAAAAATTAATCCGTAGTATTCTAAATTCATAAGAACAACGTCTTTTCATCAATTAGTAGAGTAACTTGCATGAACTAAAGTTTAACTTTAAATGTCAATCGTTGAAAAAGATCTATAAAATACTTATAAAAACGTGATTTGTTTTTAAAGAACTTCTACCATCAACTTATCTACTATCTGCTCCCCTACTGCAGTGTGATCCGACCAACGCTCCGCCCACACCGCCTCATCCGCACCAATCAACTGGCTCAACAGCTGGGCGTTGGCACGCCCCCGCCTGCTACGACCCGAGCCTCGTTCTGGAGTCAGCCCAGAGATATAAAGCCTTTGTCCGCGCATCGTCGGCACAGCGGAGACACGCGTGACGTCTGGGAAGCGGAGACAGCGGCACTCGAGCTTTAAACCATGAGGGAGATCGTACACATCCAGGCCGGCCAGTGCGGCAACCAGATTGGTGCCAAGGTAAGAGGAGGCTTTGTCTTCTTTCCTTTAAAAAGAAACGTGCTCCCAATCTTTTGGAAAGTAGGAGAGCCGCAGTTTTCACTGGATATGAGACGAAGCCTCAACAATGAGAACCCCAGATTAAAGGAGTGGCCTGGCAGCCTCCTACATGAGAATCATTATTTAGTTTTCATGTTTGTAAAACAATATTAAGAAACTGCTACATTGTTATGACATCTTGTTTCCATGATATTTTAATTCAAATGCAAATTTTGTTCAAACATAAATCAGTGTGACTGCGATGCCTTACGAGCCACTGTCTGGGCACTGAACAATCCTTTAAATCCCCACTGACCTAATGCATGATATCAACATGTAGGACAGTCTAAAACTTTTTTCTTAACACTATCTGTCTGACTCGTGTGCTTTGGGATTGCAGGGATTATATCCCTTTTCTCAAAGTAAAATCTCTGATAATCACATTTTGCATAATGCATAATACAAATGCATTATCCTCATGTGTGAAATAGGATAGTAATTTGTTGTTGATATAGAAGATGTAATTTTTTTTTAATTTTTATTTTTTGCATGTCCACATCAGCCGACAAAATGGATTGCCTATATCGTGCATTAATTTTCGCTTTTCCCACCCATCTCCTACTCCGGGCGTGGCGTGTCTGCCGGTTGCACTGCACAGCCTCACACAGCGCAACTCAACACTATGGAAGCTAATTGTCACCCGGCTCGCTGTCACAAGCCCTTTAAACAGCTGTCGCGTGGATTTTTCCTTGCGCAAAATTTACAATCGCCTTATGTTTCTGACCAAAAATAAATATATTTCTTCAACAACAATCTACACGGTGATGCTTGTTTGTTTTCTAAGGCGACGTTTCCAGTCTTTTGTGTGAATATCGCTTTGGTCGGTGTAGCGCTTTAGATGAACGAGCCGATCGGAGAGTAGGAAGGGTGGGGCCAGAAGACCACTGACAAAGAAAACTCCTTTGCTCATGGAGAATTTAAACAATGATCCGACACGGACGACGTCTTCACCCCGACACATGATTTAATCACGTCATTTGTCGTTGAATTTTCTTTTTAATTGACGAATTGTGCTTGTTCTTTTTCCCCTATACTCTAAAATAAGACTATAAATATGATTATTTTATCAAATAATAATCTGTGCTAATGACATTTCGTGTAAGAGGCGCTCTGAATTGCTGTTGGCCCTTTATATCTTAACACTAAAACGGCGATAACGGGCACTTTAATTACCGGGTTAGGCGTATGGATATGGGTTTGGTTGCATGGGTTCATGAATGGAGATTCTCATTTTTGAAAAAAACCCATTAGAAACCCATTCGATTGTTTCCTTAAATGCCAACTGATGTGTTGGTCTTGAGTACCGTTAGCCTTTGGGTAAAGGCACCAGTGCATCGCGCTGACTGACTGGTCATACCGTAACTGCCTAATCATTGTCTTGAGCTCAGTTAGGGGTGGGGCAACCAGTAATGGGTCTCCCAGCTGCTGCGTGCCAGCCTGTGGCACAAACCCGACTTGGGTCGAATCACAGATGAGTAAATCACGGTTTATTCTTGACTGTTTTGCCACGCAGTCTTACCCAGCCGTTGCACTGGCTCAGAAACGACAGAATATTTTAAGATGACAGAATAACCGTCATTCTTCCTAACGTGAGATTATAATGTCTGACGCGTGATGACGAGGCAGAAGTCTGTGTTGGCTTGACGGTTGGGTGGGATGAGGAGGGATTTGCAGCCATGGATGACTTGGCTGTGCTGATTAGCATTTCCTGCCTCTGCTCATTCTCCCAGCACGTTTCTGCCCTCTATATGCCTCCAGATCTACCTGCCTTACTACTGCCCCAATCCACCCCCTCGTTCTTTCCTTCTCTGTTTCATTTTCTTTCTACTTTCACTACCACTCAGCTCAAGGTGATTCTATGTTTATTTTATTTATTTACTCATTTATGGAAATAAGACAATAAGTTCCTTGTATACAGATCCAGTGGTTGAATTAAAATGCATGGTAATCCATGCTACTCACCCAGACCTGGCAATAGTCATAATCTCTAGTGTACATTTCATCTGCTACTTTATACATATCATCTCCAAACCGATTGATGCTGCATTGTCAGGCGCACAGAGACGAGGGCGTGCACGCAGAAGGACAATGGTTGGATACGTGCTTTTGTACCCTCTATAAAACTACTGCATGACTAACGATCCTCCCCTTTTAAAAAGTCATTTTCTACTGTAGATGAGAGAGATTAATATTATTAAATTGTATTGTTGGTTTACAGTTCTGGGAGGTGATCAGCGATGAGCATGGCATTGACCCAACTGGCACCTACCATGGAGACAGTGACCTGCAGCTTGACAGAATCAGTGTCTACTATAATGAGGCTACAGGTACCACTCTAGAGCTTGTACACCCAAACGCACACGCACACATGCATGCATACACACGCGCACGCCTGTGCTACATGCATGCGGGAAAAAGGGTTAACCTCTACCTTAGTTAAGTTCACCAAGATTTTGACATTGTAAGATAATAACATGCATATGATTCATGTTATAAATGGTTATAAATAGATATTTGTATTACATGCTGCATTTATAACATTCTGACATTTCAGTTCAGCCAATTAAAATGCTTCATATAATTGGGAGAGATCACAACAAGATCCTTTCTTTTTGGATTGCATTCTGTTTTTCTCTTCTGTATTGAGCTGTATTTGTGTCTCTATCTCTCTATCTCTCTATCTCTATATCTCTCTTTCTCTCTTGGAGGAGGTAAATATGTGCCCAGAGCTATCCTGGTGGATCTGGAGCCTGGCACCATGGACTCTGTTCGCTCTGGGCCCTTCGGTCAGATCTTCAGACCTGACAACTTTGTGTTTGGTGAGTTGCTGTGGGAGAAGGCAGCAGACCTGGTTACAGCTTGACTACATTGTTCTTGTAACATTTGCATTTCATTCTAAGAAATCAAGATTCTTTGAGTACTCTTGTACTAATGCTTTTATAACCTTTAACCTTTTCTCTCTGTTGGTCTATCAACCAGTTCTAGTTTTTATTGGTAACATTTAATAATTAAATATTATAATTAGACTGTTCAAGGTTTACTGAATGGACAGTCTTATTGTGTCTTGGTGACTCGTCGCAGGTCAGAGCGGTGCTGGTAACAACTGGGCGAAGGGTCACTACACAGAGGGGGCGGAGCTTGTGGACTCTGTGCTGGATGTGGTGCGTAAGGAGTCAGAGAGCTGCGATTGCCTGCAGGGTTTCCAGCTCACCCACTCGCTGGGCGGAGGCACAGGCTCGGGCATGGGCACCCTGCTCATCAGCAAGATCCGCGAGGAGTACCCCGACCGCATCATGAACACCTTCAGCGTGGTGCCCTCGCCCAAGGTGTCCGACACGGTGGTGGAGCCCTACAACGCCACGCTGTCCGTGCACCAGCTGGTGGAGAACACGGACGAGACCTACTGCATCGACAACGAGGCGCTCTACGACATCTGCTTCCGCACGCTCAAGCTGACCACGCCCACCTACGGGGACCTCAACCACCTGGTCTCGGCCACCATGAGCGGCGTGACCACGTGCCTTCGCTTCCCCGGCCAGCTCAACGCCGACCTGCGCAAACTGGCCGTCAACATGGTGCCCTTCCCCCGCCTGCACTTCTTCATGCCGGGCTTCGCCCCCCTCACCAGCAGGGGGAGCCAGCAGTACCGCGCCCTCACCGTGCCAGAGCTCACGCAGCAAGTGTTCGACGCCAAAAACATGATGGCGGCATGCGACCCGCGACACGGCCGCTACCTCACCGTGGCTGCCGTCTTCCGCGGCCGCATGTCCATGAAGGAGGTGGACGAGCAGATGCTCAACGTCCAGAACAAGAACAGCAGCTACTTCGTGGAGTGGATCCCCAACAACGTCAAGACGGCCGTGTGCGACATCCCGCCCCGCGGCCTCAAGATGGCAGTCACGTTCATTGGCAACAGCACGGCCATCCAGGAGCTGTTCAAGCGCATCTCCGAGCAGTTCACGGCCATGTTCCGCCGCAAGGCCTTCCTGCACTGGTACACGGGTGAGGGGATGGACGAGATGGAGTTCACCGAGGCTGAGAGCAACATGAACGACCTGGTGTCCGAGTACCAGCAGTACCAGGACGCCACGGCCGAGGAGGAGGGAGAGTTCGAGGAGGGGGAGGCGGAGGAGGACGCCTAAGAAGAAGGAGGTTGAGCGAGAGCGAGGGCGGGGGGCGGGGGGGGAGCAGCATCCGGAAAGCTTTTAAGGAGGAAAATGTAGCTAAGCACATACGGATGCAGCCGTAAGTGTCTGAAACAACGTAGAAGTTAGCAGTAGATAAATGGGGCCAAAACGACCAGAGGAATCTTCAATGGATGTTCAACCCGAAATGGAAAAATCTCACCCTCAACACTAGTAGGGATCAGTGTTCATAAGTCTTTTCCATTTTAATCTCTCTTTATCACTGATGTCCTCACTTCTTCCCTGTTCACTGTGGGAAGGCTAGTTTACATGCCTGGCTTTCCTGTACAGATTGCACTTGGTTCTAAACCAGAAACCATTCTTATGGTTCATGCTGTAAATTTGTCCCAAACTGGTCTCCACCTTTGTCATGAAAGCCAGCGGGTAATATCCCAGCCCTAAAGGCATAGAAGCACATCTGGATGACATCAATCATGCCAATATTTGTCCACTGAGACAGAGAGGGAGATGAAGATCCCGTGCGGACATGAGTGTTAAAAGCCATTATTTATTCTTCTTTTCCCCTTTCGTTTTTTTGTCTTTGCTTGCTTTGTTTCGAAGCACTGCAAGAAAATGTGAAACACACCTACCCACAGAGCATATTCAAATGGAAAATAATGTAAAAGTGTTTGTTTTTCTCCTAAATGTGAGCATTGCACTACAATGGGACAGCTTTGGCAGAATGATGCAAATTCCTCATGCCCTCCGTCACTGAGGATTACAGTATTCAGTCGAATGGTTTACAGATGTGAAGGATTATTATGAAGAGACTGAGGAAGAGAGGCCAGAAGGAATGATGGGGTCCACAGAGCAGCTGTTCAGCCTTCCCAACTCGACGCCAACCAACGTCTGTAGGGGGAAGGTGCAGACAGCAGCAGTACCGTAGATTGTGTGAAAAGACGCAAAGTACGAAAACGTTGGTTTCGGAAGGTTGGAAAAGAATGTCAGTACGACCTTTAGGATCTAGGAAGTGTCCTGTATCTGAGCCCGAAGGTTGTTTTTTTTGTTGTTGTTTTTTTTAAAGCTGTTTTTACTTGTTTGGGTTTTTTTGCATCATGAAGTGTCCCTTGCGTTTTATACCTACTTCAGTTTCCTATTGGAAAGTTTTTTGAGCCTCTGGAAAAAAAAGAGTAAAATAAACTTGAAACTTTGTTTAATTTGACTGTTTCTTGATTGTTTGATGGTGTTCTCATTATCTCTACATTTAAAATCAATACACGGCAACATTTAAAAATTTTACATTCCAGGATTCCACAGCAGGTGAATCTACAATTGATTTCTAATGAGAAAATGGAAACTTATGAAAAAGCAGTATAAGCAACAATATACAATTTACACCAATGATGAAATAATAGTGTGATGGAACCACACTCTAAATATAATCATCCTGTGATGAGAAGCTCAGGAACCTTGTCTTCAGACAACTATATTCCTTACTGGTGTAGGCTACTGTTGGGTAAAGTTTGTCCAATTTCTGGTAACAATTGGAAGGAATAGTTTCCACACACTTGGACACAAGTTAATGTAAGGTTGCATGGGGTGGGACAAACCAATAATTTCTACTGTATTAGATCTCTGTTGTCTGTGTACTAACCAATGTGGCCCTACCAAGGAAAGCTTCCGACATCATTGGTGATCCTGCCATGCGAGCTAAGGCACAGTAGTTATATAGCACTTTACATGAGCAACTGACAGTTTATTCTCCTGCCAGCTGGATAGCATAAAGTTCTGGAAGATCTGGGTCCATAAGTCCTCCTCAAGCCTTACTGCCTCAGTGGTCACCTAACCTTCTCATTTTCTGCTGCCATTCCTCACCACATGAACTCCAGCCCATGCCTTCCTACCTGTCACTCATCATTGCTAATATTCCATTATTTATTTACCTTAAGGAACGTATACAACATGCTCTACACTTCACCTGCACAACTCATTTTATTGCTGAGGTTTTAAACTCTAATTCTACACAGTTCCAGAACTGTAGGCATTAATAAGGCTCTGGCCCCATCTTTGTGTCTGTAACAACGTCCACTTTTTTGTGAAGGCTTTCCACAAGATTTTGCAGTGTGCCTGGAATTTGTGCCTGTTCAGTCAAAAGAGCATTTGTGAGGTCAGGCACTGATGTTGGACGAGAAGGTCTGGCTCACAATCGTCCAGATTCATCTGTACAGTGGGACTGAGCTCTGCGCAGATCACTGGAATTCATCCACACAGGACCTTGTTCTGTGCACAGGAACACATGCTGGAACAGGAAATGGCCTTCCGCAGACTGTTGCAAAGATGAAAGAATATAACCATCTAAAATATATTTATATGCTGTAGAATTGACATACAGGAATAAGCATTTTGATTATGTGTGTGTGTGTGTGTGTGTTAATCAAAATGCCATTATTCCTGTATGTTGATATATATATATATATATATATACAGCTCCAGAAAAAAATAAGAGACCACTCCAATTTTTTCTTAAATCAGCATCTCCACATGTACAGCAGCCATTCCATTCAAGTGTTTGTTGGATTCCTTCACAGACACACATCATTCTACTTAATGAGATGCAACAGTATAAAAACCACTGCTGCTGTCATTACTATTCTCTAGTTATAGAACCAGCTGGATGGGAAAAGCAGTGCTAGGACTACCCAAAAAATAAGTGTAGTCAAAATACAGCTACAGACCGAGCCAAAAGAGTTGAGAAGAAAGGTTCTTAATGAGGAAAAGAAGGGTTCAGTTGTAGCTTTACTGGCAGAGGGATACAGTGACTATCAGGTTGCTTCTATCTTGAAAATTTCAAAAACTATGGTTCATAAGAACAAGGTCAAGCAGCAAACACATGGGACGAAAACAACTCTCTACCGACCGTGATGATCGCCACCTCATTCGAATGTCACTTAACAAGCATAAGATGATGTCAAGCGACCTACAAAAAGAACGTCATGCAGCAGCTGGGGTCATGCAACACCGAGGGCAGTTCGAAACAGGCTTCTGGAGGCGGGGCTGAAGTCGTGCAAAGCTAGAAAAAAAGCCCTTCCTCAGTGAGAAGCAAAGAAGAACCAGACTGAAGATTGCTAAGTACCATAAGGATTAGACCGTAGAGGACTGGAGTAAGGTCATCTTCTCTGATGTGTGCAATTTTCATCTTTGTCCAGCACCTGGTTGTGTAATGGTTAGATGGAGACCTGGAGAGGCCTACAAGCCAGAGTGTCTCGCTCCTATTGTGAAATTTCGTGCAGGATTGGAGATGATCTGGGGGTGTTTCAGCAAGGCTGGAATCAGGCAGATTTGTCTTTGTGAAAGACGCATGAATCAAGCCACTTACAAAACTGTGCTGGAAGAAAACTTGCTTCCTTCTGCTGACCTTGCTCTGATGTTCCCCAACACTGATGATTTTTTTTTTTCAACAGGACAATGCTCCATGTCACACAACCAGGTCAATCAAAGTGTGGATGAGGGACCACCAGATCAAGACCCTATCATGGCCAGCCCAATCTCCAGACCTGAACCCCACTGAAAACCTCTGGAATGTGATCAAGAGGATATGGATGGTCACAAGCCAACAGACAAAGCTGAGCTCCTGGAATTTCTGTGCCAGGAGTGACGTAAAGTTGCCCAGCAGCATTGTGAAAGACTGGTGGAAAGCAAGCCAAGACGCATTAAAGCTGATTAAAAATCAGGATTGTTCTACCAAATATTGTACTGTATTGTAAATATTGTACTGAAATATTTGTACTGTATTGTTTATAAATGAATATGAGCTTGTTTTCTTTGCATTATTTGTGGTCTGAAATTTCAGTAACTGTTTTGTTATTTTGAACATTAGTCATTTTCATGAAAAAAAAAAAAAAAAGCTCTAAAATACAATATTTTTATCTGGAATTTGGAATAAATGTTGCCATTAGTTTATAGAATAATGGTCAAACATATACCCATCAATTGTTGGTCTCTTATTTTTTCCAGCGCTGTGTGTGTGTGTGTGTGTGTGTGTGTGTGTGTGTGTGTGTGTGTGTGTTTTATATATATATATAAAAAAACACATTTACTTATTTTATTTATTTATTTATTTATTTATTTATTTTCTCTAAGTTTTTGGCCGCGAAAAAATAGCGTCATTTCCGGACGAAATGAAAGAACCATTGAGAGCCCATACTGGTCAGTGCGCGGGGAAAATTTTAGCAATGGAACACCATGTTCTACCATCGTCCAATTAAAACGTGATGTGTTGAATGACTTGCAGAAAGGACCAATCAATTTTAAGATGGTGTGAGGGCAGTGACCAAAGCGGCCAATAGAGAGTGGCGTTTACTTTCCGGCCGTTCCGGAAGTTTGCTTCCACTACAGCTGCTTGATAAAGTATGTGACTACATCTTATTAATAAAAAAAAAACAAAGAACGATCGTAGACCATTTTACAAATGAACGATGTCTTAAATGTAACCTTGTTGCATGTTTCCATGACTTTTCTAGTCCGCATAGTTTCTGCAGGAGTCGGATTTTTACCAAAGCTGGCATGGCCCTTAGCTTACCAAGCTATTAGGCTAACTAGAGAGTCCCTTGTCTTGCACCCATAGTGTAACTGGTAACTATCGCTCCTCGACCCCGGCAGGCAGGGCTGCGTATGGACGCCACGCAACAGATCGAGGTTTCTTACTCTGAGGAAGAAAACGGTGACGATGAAGGAGGAGACGAAAGAGAACCGGTAGCTGCTTTGAAAGTGTTCAGAAATAACCACATCCCAGAGAGAGGTGAGTGTTGGGACGGTCCCTCTCATAACCCCTTAGGAAACGCAGTGCTAACTGGAGTGTGATCAGACACTGTATATAGGCAAT
>NC_137510.1:24202500-24262500 GCF_041902795.1 Electrophorus electricus
AACCCGTGGGCGAGGATGAGGAGGTACAGGAGGAAGAGCCCAGATCTAGCAGGAGATCTCGTAGGGGGTGGAGGGTGGAGTCGGAGCCCACGCAGCCTATTGGGCCCGATGCCATGTCTGCGGGAGGAGCCTCGGAGAGGAAGAGAGGAAGAACGCAGGAGGAGGAAGAGGGGGAGAACAGTGCAAAGGTGGACAGGAGGAGGGACGGAAGGGGAAGGAGCGCCGGACTGAAATCCAAAGACGAGGAAGACGGCCAGGAGCAGGAGGAGAGGGCGGCCCAGGAGGAGCGAGAGGAGGGGTTAAGAGAGAGAGCGGAGCACAAGGACCAGGAGGAGAGAGGGAGGACTGAGCGAGAACTGAAGGAGAGGCATGAGGGAGAGGAGAAAGAAAAGGAAGAAGGAGAACGGAGGAGAAGGGAAGAGGAGGAAAGAGAGGGAATAGAGAAGGAAAGAAAGGCAAGAGAAGAGAGGGAGAGACTGGACAAGGAGAGAGAAGAGGAGGAGAGGTTGGAAAAGGAGCAGAAAGAGAGAGAAGAGAGGGAGAGGATAGAAAAGGAGAGAGAAGAGGAGGAGAGGTTGGAAAAGGAGAGGAAAGAGAGAGAAGAGAGGGAGAGAGAAGACAAACTTGAAAAAGAGAAAAAAGAACAGGAAGAAAAGGTTCAATCAGAGAGAGAAAGAACAGAGAGAAAAATGAGGGGAAAAGAGAAGAAGGAAAGAGAAGAACTTGAGCAAAAACCTGAAAAAGAAAAAAGACAACAAGAATCAAATGCCAGAGTAGCAAGAGGGAGAAGGAAGAGAGAAGAACAATTAGAACTAGAGTTAAGAGAGAAGAGAATGGAAACAGAAGAAGAAGAACTGGAAAGGCACCAAAAGGAGAACAAAAAGAGAGAAGACAAGGAGGAAGAAGAAGCAGAGATGCAAAAGAGACGATCTCAAAGGCAACGAAAAACCCTGCTGGGAAGGAAAGCGAGAGAGCTCGAGAAAGAGGGTCATCAGGAATTGGGCGAGGGCGTTCCATGCAGAGGGGATGCTCAGGGAACATCACTGGAGAGGGCAACGGAGCAAGGAGAGACAGGGAACCAAGAAAGGGAAGGTGTGAAGAGGAAAACCCCAGAGGAAGAACAAGAAAAAGGCGACGTGAAGCCCAGACGAGGCAGATGCCAAACAAGGAAATCTGTAGTGCCCCCTGCTGGTCCGGAGAGCTCGATGCCTCCGGACCACAGCGAAGGAATCTTGGCTAAAAGGACTCGCTCCAACTCCTCCCACTCGGAGCATTTTACATCCGTCGACGCAGAGCAAACCCGAGGCAAGGGGAGGAAGACGACTAAAGTGGAGGCTGATAACGGTAAGCCACTGGGCAAGAGAAGAGCCGCCACAGTGTCCTCTAGTGGCATGGAGGACACACTGCGGGACTCTGCTGCTGGTACTCTGTCTCGGTCCACCTCCAGGAGCTCGGAGAGATCTAGCAACGTATCGGCCACTCAGAGCAGAGGCAGAGGAGGGAGAGGGATGAAGAGTGAGTTAGCAGAAGAGGAAGGTCCACGTTCAGTGGCTGCTGGGAGGGGGAGGGGGAGGGGAAGGGGGAGAGGGAGAGGTGTGCAACATACTCCGGTGGGTGATGCCAAAGTTGGGGCGACTTATGGGGCCCACCACGTGAAAGAAGAGTCTGGGGACATATCCGGCACTGAAGCAAGTGTTATGAGCCCAGCCTGCAGCAGGGGGCGGAAGAGAGCCGCTGCTCCCACCACAGGAACCGCGGGAGCCGCTCAGCCAACCCCAAAGACCCCCCGCCGCTCCGTAGCCGCTCAGACGCACAAGGTAGATGAAAACACACGTCAGTCCCAGCCCTCTCCTTCTCACAGACTCCCACGTACACTCGCTCATGGTCGTTCTCTTCTATGTCTCAGATCCTCTTTACAGGGGTGGTGGACGAGGATGGGGAGCAGGTGGTGCAGCAGTTGGGTGGAGGCCTGGCCAAAGGCGTGGCTGATATGACCCACCTGGTGACCGATAAGGTCCGCCGCACAGTCAAGTTCCTGTGCGCTGTAGCCAGGGGCGTGCCTATCGTCACCCCTGATTGGCTGGCCAAGGTAAGGGTCTTCTCTTGGGTAGGTCAGCAGTAGGAATACACATGGAAAACACACACACACACACACACACACACACACACTGAATCCAGACATCCCATCTTCGTCCTTCAACCCCCCCCCCACCCCCCCGTCTCTGCGCAGAGCGGTACAACGGGGAGCTTCGTCTCGCCTAATGAGTACCTGGTGAAAGATAAGGAGCAGGAGAAGAAATTTAACTTCAGTCTGCAGGAAGCGCTCAGAGCGGCCCAGGAGAAACCCTTACTCCAGGTACTTCCTGACGCTCCAGTTACAGGCGGTGGGAATCCGTTGCGTTGCCGGGCCAGAATCGCCGTAACTCAGTCGAATACCCATCACATTCCTTCTAGCAGTGTTTGTCTGCGTTACTCTGTAACTACGCTACATGTACGCGGTAAAGCTTGTTGGTTCCTGGCCGGGCTAAGAGCTGGTAGTCGGAGACGTCTGAGTTCTGAAATATGTGGCAGTGAAGCACTGGGCACTGGTGGATATTAATGTCTTACTATCTGTTCTGGAAAACAGGCATCTCATGTGAAATCCTTGCAAAGTGTGGCCCTCACTAACGCAATGGTGGTCATCTGTCCTCTGCAGGGTTACGAGATCCACGTGACGCCATCTGTGAAACCAGAACTGCCACAGATGAAGGAGATCATCACCTGCTGTGGAGCACGCTACCTTCCCAAGATGCCTTCTACACCCAAGGTGTCTCTCTCTCTATCACACACACACACACACACACACACACCCATACCTGGAGCTATCGCACCTCTTTTGGCTTTCAGCATTTATCTGTCCACACTGACAGCTCTTTCTCGACTCCCAGTCTCCCTGCAGTAGTCTGTCAGATAACATCTCAGTCTACAGGTTTACATTTTCCCTGAACGCTTATTGATGCAAAGGCTGTAAGGTTGCTAATCTGCCTGACTTTGTACCTAGTGAAGGCAATTTCTAATCACCGCCTATCCATTCTCTTTCATGACTAGCAAAAGTAGCGTTGGGTGCAATAGCACTTTAATTACATTCGTGTACACAGACACGTTTCAAACATGCCAAACGGGCTCCTCTGTCTGTCTCCAAGGTTGGGACGGTGGTGGTGTCGTGTGAAGAAGACCGAGCCCTGTGTGAGAGCGCGCTCAGCGTGCGCGTGCCCGTGGTCAGCGCGGAGTTTCTTCTCACCGGCATCCTGCAGCAGAGAGCGGACACGCACACCCACGCTCTCCCGGCGTCTTCCGCCGCCACGCCCAAACCTTCCTCTGGAGGCCGCAAAAAATAGTCCTGCTGCGAACCAGACCTGGTACTATTAGGACCGTGAGCCAAAACGTTTTCCCCTTGCAGATCATGTTTTTTTTGGGGGGGGTTTTAACTCAAAGCTGCTACAGACTGCCGAAGAGCTCGTCAGTCCTTCACGTGTGTCTGTGATTTTTAAGCTACCACACAATAAAGGTTTACCAAAGGAGACTTTGCTTCCCTTTCCTTAGTGTTGGGATTTGCGTGGGATTTGATTCCTTAACCATATTTAAAGGAAGAGCCTGGGTGAGCCGCTCTTGGTCTCGCTTGGCAGAAAATGCAGGGACATATTGATGAAATGTCCCGGTGAACTCCATCAGTCGTAGCAAATTAAATTAACTGCCGTGGTCAAGAATCGATTAAATAGTACCTTACCCTGTGATCTAATTCGGTGTTGAGATATATCTGTACTGGATTGGTTTTCATTATTCTGTTCAGCAATATGCTAACCTGGTTTTAAGAGTGACGTGATGCAGATCGCAAAGGCTTGAGGGTCCGGGATTTACCGACCTCACTCGAGCATCTCCGAGATGCCGACGTATCCTGAACGCCTTCCAAATGTGCAACCTCAGTCCTCGAGTGGTCTACTCGGGAGGCGAGGTTGAAGGGAGGGGAAAGAAACGTCTCGGTCGAGAGAAATCGCGGGACACCCGATCCGCCTCGCACAGCCACACTTCATTCGTAACGCGGAGGTCCTGGTCGCGGGCGCGGTAACAGAAGGTAAGAGAAGCTGCTCGTTTTGCGAATTGCATCCCCAAGCCGTCTTGAACAGGATAACGCGTGCAGGAGAGCAGGGGTTAAATTCTGCAGTTTTCGCGTTGTCTGGTCATTTTCCAAAACGAGTAGATTGAAAATGATAGCGTGTCGGCTTCGGTTAGAAAGCGATAGAGCGCGCTGAATATTTTTGTCTTTAGCAAATGTTTTCGCCTATTCAGAATTTGCCATTCTGAGCACGAGAAGTGCGCACCGGCTGTGGCATACGCTAAATTATGCACAGCATTAAAATTGCTTAGTCAGCGTGCAGAAGTAATAATACTATGTAGTACAACGTCGTGAATCCGGCCAAAAAAAAGACTAACGATGAGTCTACACACGATGTTGGTATTGTAAGTAGTCTGCATATACAGTATGCATATAAATGCTTGGAGATTATTACGCACAGTTGGTAGCATGTTGGATCAAAGGTTTTGTCCACGAGATTTACATTTTTTTAAATTATTTTATTTTAACGTTTCTATGCACGCGCCTTGCGTCCGACCGGCGATAAACTGCGCGTTCATTGGCGCGCGTTGATCGTTTTAATCGCGCCCCATCCACGAACATGTGTAGGCGATGTCTCGCATTGTGTCACTGCGAGAAATATGTAGGGATGGCAAATATTTCTGTGACGGGGAGGATTTGCTCTCGTTCTAACGGGAAAGGAGTCATGTCTGCTGCATTACTGGAGTCAAAGATCCTACATCCTACCCGCCTCCGCATAGCAATAGGCCTTGCTCGTGTGGTAGGACGCACGCGGACAGCATGAGGGATTAGTGTCGGGCCACCGCACGTGCCATTTCGCTCCAATTTCACAGTCTAACTAAGATGCGAATTTAAGGTGAAGTCAGAGAAAGAGTACAAGCTCTGGAAGTGCGTTATTATAGCGTGCGGACTGAACCGCAGACGCACTAGTGTTAAGTCTACTATGCACCGCTGTTTCTCTGGAGTCACCTGCTCAACACGCCTCGAATAAAGAAATCCACAGCAAATATCCTTAGAAATGGACTTGCACTCCTATCGTTGATGCTCCCTGTGCTTCTGTTGCAACCCCCAAAGAGCTGCCTTACGGGATAATGCAGCAACTATGTGGCATTTGGCTTGTGGGCTGACAAAATGGCCAACTGCTCTTTCTGTCTTGCCTCATTCATGTCTCGAAGCACTTTAATGTTTTACAGACGTGTGATGGGGAATGAAGAGGCATGAACAGTGTGCGTGCGTGTGTGTGCGCGCTTTGGAGGGAGGGCGTAACCGTCCCTTTACAATATTATGGGATGTTTCAGAATTACGTAAAGGATCGAGGAAAAGCGTTTCATGGAGGCATGAAAGGTGAGGAGAGGTAGCAGGGCAGAGATGGAGGTGTATGTGTGTGCTCTGACCTGGTAAAGAAATGGTAGGTTTAGACCGAAGGGACAGGGAACTCACAGACACGATGTCCCCAGGGCCAACACAGACAGAGAGTGATGACACGTCTGAGCTATTCTTCGCATGTCTGAGTACGAAGAAAACTAGTGGATTTTATATACTGAGGCCAAAAACAGAACTGTATTGATATACCTTGCAGAATATGCTGTAGATTTAGAAGGGTCCGGTGGATACACGTCTGATTTAGTTCAGTCTTGTGTGGTGTGCGATGATGCTCAGTATGGACGTAGCACTGGGGTGTGAGTCTGTGATGAAGAGAGTGGGTCTCCCCTCGCACCCAGTACTGCTGCCGTATGCAGTTCTGGCCAACACTTTATTCAGGCGTCCCCTTTGCAACTTTTCAGCTGCTGTAGCCAAAATCACAGGCAGAAAGAAAATGACTATGTGGAGTCCCATGGCAAGTGGCAAATGTGATTTAAACATACACAGGGAAATTGTAGCACATTTTTCTGCTGTATAGGTGTGTGTGTGTGTGTGTGTGTGTGTATATATATATATATATATATATATATATATATATATATATATATATATATATATATATATATATATATACACACACACACACACATACACACATACACACACACGTCACTGGCAAACTGGTTCTCCTCCAGGTCAACAGTGAGTCATGGTGAAAACAAAATCAGGAAATATTGCAGTGTCTTTGCAGTGAACTCTTCTGTGGTTCCATCTGTGGTTTTCTAAGGACACTCTACCCCTGAAACAATACTTATCTCACCCACCAGCTACAGAGAGCCCAAGAGCCATCATTTTCCAAACGACAGACAAAGAATAACAAATACGTTGACCTTATATTATTATTTTTTTCCGGCTCAGCGATCCGAGCTCCATAACTCTCTCATAGACAGCTCGCACCACAGTTCACCAGAATCTTGGACTGATTTTTCAATGGGGTTTGACAGCACAGGCATGAATCTCGGAACCTAATATCCAGATAAAATGCCAGTGAGGGCAGAGCAGATATTTTAGGCAAAATTTCTGACAGAAAATTGCAAACCCGTCTCTCAGACATCAGCGTTCCTTAGGGTAAGAGGGTGGAATGTAATATCATCCCTGTTTTCTTTCCCGTTATCCTCTCTGCATGAGATCCTGCTTTGTTCGTTGTTCTGCCTGTTGAAATGAGGGTGTGCCTAGGAAGACGGATCGCTACGGGCAGGGCCATGATCGCAGAACCGACGTCAAACATACGCGGTGATGACACAGCCAGTATCACAGGCCTCGAAGAGTGTCTCTAAAATGATAGACTCTGCCACTGAGAACCATAATCTGGGACGGCGCGTAGCTGCGCTCTCCCACAAATGTTTGTTCCCCTGGCTGAGGAAGAGGCTGATTATCCTAGAAAGCTTCATGTCCTCATGCCAAAGGAGGCAGGGTTCTCAGAGGCAGGGTTCTCAGAGCAGTGGGGCTTTTTCTTCACGGTGAGAGACGCTGCAGGACGATGATGCAGGCCCTAAAAATGGAACTGAACAACGTTAACCCTGTACACCCCAAAGATCCGACAGCAGCTCCAGTCTTACTCCTCACACCTTTAATACTGGTTTTAATGTACTGAATCAATATTATCTCAGTAGTGACTGAATTTTATGCCTTAAGATTAATAGCCAACAATAATATAAATGAATAACAAGCCTAGTTTAAAAGGTAAGAGGTATTTTTTTTTAAGATAATCCCCTGCAACTCAGGGGATGGAGAAGGCAGAAGCTGTTGAGGAGAACAGAAGGCCTTCTTAAGCTCCACCTAGACCACCCTGTCTCCAACCTGCCTCCATCTTGTCTGGGTCTACCTTATACATCCTGTACTACAAATGTACTCATCAGTGATGAACTGGAATGTAGTTATAGGCAGGCAACACTCCTGTTCACAATCTATAGTAGTGCAGGCTTTCCTCCACCCTGCCTCTTCATACTCCACATCTCTGGTTCTGTTTCCTCTCCTACCCCACAATGCCCTGGGTTTCAGAAGGATTACAGTTCTGTCTCATCCTGCTATTGCCAGTCCACCTGTCCTGACCGGTAATGGCAGCATCTGCCATAGTCCTTGTGACTGGTGACTCAGCGCTACGGGTTACAGTCGTCTGCTTGCCTGGTGGTCACGTGCTGAAAAGCTGTGCAATAGCTACGCTTCTATTGAGCCCTCCCAATGTTTTTAAAAAACTAGGCAAATTCTTTACCTTTCTAAATGTAAAAAGGTTGTCACAGAAGTAGCAAATTTGTTTTCATATCAGAACCCAATAGTAACATTTATCAATAGGTAAAGATCTTTTGTTTACTGGCAGTTCTTTTCAGGGGGAAGTGAAAAATGTCTTCAGTCATAATGTTCTGTCGTAGCAGTAGTAGTCATTTCTGTGCCTGAAGCTACAGAAGAGTTCATTATGAATTGAATATGCTTGCATCTTTACACTCTTCCATTCCTCTCTGATTCCTTCTTTGTTCTCTTTAAATTTTGATGTGATAATGACACGTGCGTCTGCTAATTCTGCTAATAAGTATGAGGACGAGCTCCATCTACGCTCTCACTGATGTGTCTGCTACAACAGCTCTGTGTGAGGTATACGCTGTAAGAGTTCTGTGTGAGGTATACGCTATAAGAGTTCTGTGTGAGGCGTCTGTTACAGCAGCTCTGTGTGAGTTGTACGCTATAAGAGTTCTGTGTGAGGTATACACTATAAGTTCTGTGTGAGGTGTACGCTATAAGAGTTCTGTGTGAGGCGTCTGTTACAGCAGCTCTGTGTGAGGTGTACGCTATAAGAGTTCTGTATGAGGTATACACTATAAGAGTTCTGTGTGAGGTGTACGCTATAAGGGTTCTGTTTGAGGCGTCTGTTACAGCAGCTCTGTGTGAGGTATACGCTATAAGAGTTCTGTCTGAGGCATCTGTTACAGCAGCTCTGTGTGAGGTATACGCTATAAGAGTTCTGTCTGAGGTGTACGCTATAAGAGTTCTGTCTGAGGCGTCTGTTACAGCAGCTCTGTGTGAGGTATACGCTATAAGAGTTCTGTCTAAGGCGTCTGTTACAGCAGCTCTGTGTGAGGTGTACGCTATAAGAGTTCTGTGTGAGGTATACACTAAGAGTTCTGTGTGAGGTGTCTGTTACAGCAGTTCTGTGTGAGGTATACGCTATAAGAGTTCTGTCTGAGGCATCTGTTACAGCAGCTCTGTGTGAGGTATACGCTATAAGAGTTCTGTGTGAGGTGTACGCTATAAGAGTTCTGTCTGAGGCGGTCTGTTACAGCAGCTCTGTGTGAGGTGTACGCTATAAGAGTTCTGTGTGAGGTGTACGCTATAAGAGTTCTGTGTGAGGTATTCGCTATAAGAGTTCTGTCTGAGGCGTCTGTTACAGCAGCTCTGTGTGAGGTGTATGCTATAAGAGTTCTGTCTGAGGCATCTGTTACAGCAGCTCTGTGTGAGGTATACGCTATAAGAGTTCTGTGTGAGGTGTACGCTATAAGAGTTCTGTCTGAGGCGGTCTGTTACAGCAGCTCTGTGTGAGGTGTACGCTATAAGAGTTCTGTGTGAGGTGTACGCTATAAGAGTTCTGTCTGAGGCGTCTGTTACAGCAGCTCTGTGTGAGGTGTATGCTATAAGAGTTCTGTGTGAGGTATACACTATAAGTTCTGTCTGAGGCATCTGTTACAGCAGCTCTGTGTGAGGTGTATGCTATAAGAGTTCTGTGTGAGGTATACACTATAAGAGTTCTGTGTGAGGTGTACGCTATAAGGGTTCTGTTTGAGGTGTACGCTATAAGAGTTCTGTGTGAGGTAGACACTATAAGAGTTCTGTGTGAGGCGTCTGTTACAGCAGCTCTGTGTGAGGTATACGCTATAAGAGTTCTGTGTGAGGTGTACGCTATAAGAGTTCTGTGTGAGGTATACACTATAAGAGTTCTGTGTGAGGCATCTGTTACAGCAGCTCTGTGTGAGGTATACGCTATAAGAGTTCTGTGTGAGGTGTACGCTATAAGAGTTCTGTCTGAGGTGTACGCTATAATAGTTCTGTGTGAGGTATACGCTATAAGAGTTCTGTCTGAGGCGTCTGTTACAGCAGCTCTGTGTGAGGTGTACGCTATAAGAGTTCTGTGTGAGGTATATGCTATGAGTTCTGTGTGACGTATATACTATACGTTTCTGCAGTTACAAATATCCTCAGTTTCCTCCAGAATTAGTAAAGTCTGTATGTAGTCAGGTAGTAGAGACATCTTCCAGTCTTAGGATAAAGGAAATTCAGTGGAATGTCAGAGGAGCATTCCAATGAAATGATTCTGTTCGTGCAGCAATTCAGTAAATCACTTGTGTGTGTAACACGTGCACTGCACCGTCCCGCGCTGCAGTCTCAGGCTGACACCAAGCCAAACCATTACTAGAAAGCCCTGAAACTGAAACCTATTGCTCTTTAATTTGTGTGCCCTACAGGGGCGGTGGAATCGATGGCAGCACCGTAAAGCAGCCAGGCCTGCCTTAACATAATCACAAACACACTGTAATGGGATTTTAAGGAGCGTTCTCCAACACTGCCCTATAGGCGACCCGTAATTCCTCTTAGCAGTTCCGCGAAATGAGAGGCATTGACTTTCAGAGGCCGCATCCCTCGTCCGACGCAAAAGGTCACTAAGAGGAACCGAGTCGGGACGACGTAACTCGATTAAAGCGCAGTTCATTCCTACCCCGCCTTCACGTGTGCCTCCTGTGTCTGACGTGCGGGACTCATTGGGCATATACACAGCTGCTTTCTATGTGCCACTGTGATGATATTAAGCTTGGGCCATCTGTCTTCAGAGCCAACATGGACGCCCTCAGAGCCGTGGCTTTCAGCATGCTGCTATGCTTGGGTAAGGATCAAATACGTCCTTAAAACATAAACACTGTTTATTACACTCAACTTTGATAGCAGAGTTCCTTTTACACAATTACAATGCTTGGTATGGCTATAGCCTGCATAAATATTCATTATTCTGAAAACAAATATGAATTTTTGTTGGAAAGTTGTACACGATGTTAATTGCTTCTTAAAATGCATTTGTGTGTAGCAGCCTACGCCATAACTCACTGTACTTTCCTCCCTCCTCTTTAGCTTCCTCTGGGACTCTAAATGGTAGGATTATGTGACCATGCATTAAACGAACCCACATTTCCGATGAAGTCGCTTATTTTGAGTAAAACCGGTCCAGCCCTCTACGTAAGACGATGGTCTTTTTCTTCCTGGTCCCTTTCTCAGAAAACGAGGAGACCGCCTTCCTCGGCGAGCACTTCCACATCCTCCTGCCCGGTGGCGGCGCTGAGGTGACGTTCAAGCCAGCGGTCGGGCCGGCGGGCCGCGAGCTGACACTGATGTCAGCGGGCTCGGTGGTGAACCCTCGGGTCAAGCTGAACCAGGCTTTGACTCATCTGATTCTGGAGAACGTGGGCGAGAGCGACGAGGGAGTCTACGTCATCAAGCCCGCCCAGAACCCTCAGGACATCATGCGTCTGAAGCTCATCGTCAGAGGTGTTGATTTAACGGGACGTGGGGCTAGACGCGTAAAAGTGCAGCAGCAGGCTGGGAAATCAAACGACACTTTATCCTGCGTTCTAGTGATCCATACACACAAATACAGTATGCAGAAACACATGCAGTTAGCAAAAATACAGCCCGGTCTTCTGATTAAGTCTCTTTATTACTGGGTGCATGTAGTTAATTGCATGGGGTTGTAATGATATGGCATTGTATAGTAATTACTGCTCTGTCAGGCCACCTCTGGCGTCTTCTCTTCTTTTTCTGCCCGTCTCTCTCTCATTCTCTCCTCATCTATCTTTTTCTCTTCCTCTTCCTGTCTTCTTTCCTTTCTCCCTTCGTCTCTCTGCCCCAGACTGCACCATCGAGGACAGCGTGAAGTACGGCGGAGACTTCCACCTCTCGCTGCTCGGAGTCTCCGCCCCAGTGGGCGTGGGCTTCCGCCACGGTGGCATCGAGGCCAATCGGACGTCTGAGCCGGCGATGGAGCTTCTGGACAGCTTCCGGAACCCGCAGCCGGGGTACGAGAACCGGCTAGTCATCACCGAGCAACGGCTCGTCCTGCATGCCGTTACCGGGGCCGACGAGGGCAGCTACACCATCACCGACAGCGACGGGAAAGTGAGCAAGAAGATTTGCCTCAACGTGAAAGGTGAGGAGGAGGAGGAGCGAAGGTCCTCCACTCCGGTAAAGCCTCACCTTGCGACTGTGGTGTGGTCCCGCACCCTGAGATCTGTAAAGCATTTTCGTCCTCGAGTAAATCCAGACCTTCATGCCAGTCACGGGCATCTGCCAGTGAAACGTATGCTTTTGGAGCTCTGTTCATTCTGAGGTTCCGGTTGCCACTGGTTACCCTGTACAGAATTGGGAGAAATGTTCCTTCTATCACTAGAAACCAGGCTGCATGGTGGCAGGGTGGTTAGCATGTCAGCGCTAGGCTCTCGGGTTTGTGTCCCTATCTGGGTGGCCTTTCCATGTTTCTTCCATTAACTTCCATGGCCTTTCCCTGTTGTGTGTCCCTGTTGTCCTGTTGTCTCCTTTCCCCTCCCTGAACCTGTGTCCAGTTGAGCGTACGCCGTGCGCACTTGGCTGCTGCTTCTCTCCACCGTGTGTCTGGATGTAAAAGCTGTGCGTGTGTATGTTAATTGTAAAGTGATCTTATGCACCTTGGAAGGTGCAAAATATAAATATATTCATTCATAAAATGAGAACACCTGGTAGGGGAGGCCAGGGGTCCTGCGGCCTGTTGATTTAGGCTGGATCGTAGAACTCCGTGCACGAAATGACGTGGCGTCTCGGGTACGTGTGGTGAACCTGCCGTAGAAATGGTTCAGAACAAAAACGGTTAATGCAGCTGGCCTGGCACGATTTGATTTTTTTCCAGTCTTTTAATGAATAGGATTTTGGGTGCTGGGTTAATCCTCAGCCTGTAAACAGCCCCTCTCACGTCGGTTACAATCATGTAACAGTGTAATCTTTCTGTTCAAAGTCGGATATTTAGGCATGTCCCTCCTTCTTTTTAGAAATAAAGGCAGAGAGAGACAGAGGGAGGGAGAGACAGGGCGTGAGAGACAGAGGGAGTGAGAGACAGGGAGTGAGAGAGTGAGAGACAGGGAGTGAGAAAGGAATGAGGGAGCGAGAGAGACAGAAGGAGTGATGGTTAAAAATCGAATATAAATGTTTACAGCTCAGGCAAATGAAGGGTAGGAATGAATTTGAAGAGAGAGAGATAAGAAATGGAGCAGGGAAGAGATGGAGGAAAGGATGAAGTGTGCTGGCACAGGCGATATTTTAGGAAGCCTTGGGGGGGCCTGTGAAGGACCATCGATATAAGGACAGGAAAAACAACAAATACAGGCAGACAGATACTGAATAACAGAGAGAGAGAGAGAGACAGAAATTAAGACACAGAGAGAGAGGTGTTTAGATTTTTTTTTCTCTGCCTGTAATGTTCATCCAATTAAATCTTAATGGCATCTCTTCCTTCCCCCTGCTTGCTTCATTCCTGCTGTGTTTCTCCAGTTCATTTCTCATGCTTCATGTTCCAAACCCTCAGATCCATCTTCACAGTGGGAAAATAATGAGATTATACACACAGGCCATACTGGCTACTTTAAGTGACTGTTTCCTTCTGTCTTCTTCTTTGCTGGCTTTCTGCTCTTTCCTTCCTTCCTGTCCATTCCTTCTTTCTCGGCACTTCAGAGCATCAGAACTTTGTCAGCGTACCGTATGGCGGAACCTTTAAACTGAACCTACACTTAAACAGTTCCTTGGTCCGACTGATCTATTCGCCCAACTCCGGTGCTGATGGCCGCTCCTGGACGATCATGGACAGGGCCGCGCTGACCCTGCCTGCTGAGCTTGACCTGGAAGGCCGCATGTTACTGGAAGACTCCATGTGTATCCTGGAGAACGTGAAACCCAGCGACGCAGGAGTGTATCAGGTCACCGATCTCCAGGGCTTCGCAGTGGCCAAGTTTTACCTGGAAGTGAACGGTACTGAAACTAGAGAGTACTTAGTTTTACTCTGCAGTGATGTAGCAATATGATGTAATGTGTTTAGTTATTTAGCTTAACTGGAATCAGCTCCCAGTCAAACATAAATATACTCCAAATGAATACATTTCTATGTCCATGTTGAAAATATTTATGTATTTATAGGTTCAAATTATTTATTACAATTGGGCTTTTATAATTTCCACATTTTTCCACTTTTAATTAATTGTATTATTCCATTATTTTTTCCGTTATTTAAAGAAATTGTACTTACTTTTATTATTACATTTACTATTTATATCAATTGTTTAATCTAACGTTTCTCTTTAATTTGGCAAGAACATCTTCCTGAGGTGTTGGGTCTCATAGTGTAATAAGCTTTGTCATACCATTTTAATCTACGATGTTGCTGCACAACACTCAGAACTGCCATTGTGTACGAAAAGTGCTAAACAAACATGCCTTGCCTTCCCTTAAGCAGAGTTAGTCCAAGAAATAAGAGAAGACTTGAGAAAGATTAGCTGGGAAGTAGGAAGCTAACGGGAATCCCATTGTTAATTACGGAAAACCTTCCTCTCCCGTTAGCGTACCGGCTGCCGGACGTCTACGTGGCGGTCATTTCCCTGACGGCCCTGGTAGTGGTGCTGTTGCTCGTCTGCCTGCTGTCGTGCTTGGTGAAAGTGCGGCAAAGAGCTGAGAAGGCGCGCGCCATCGAGAAGATCGCCCAGAACGCGGGGAAGGACGAGGGGGGCACCTTCAGACAGGTGATGAAACTATATCCCCCAGCATGCTTTAAGACTCAGGCATCCAATCGTATCTGCAAATCAAGTGTGCGCCTGCTTGCCGGAATAAACAAAAACTATAGCCACACCAGTGCTTTGCGGACAAAAGCGCCATTAACACTCTGAGCGCCTGTAAGCCGTGCTGACAGAACCGTCGGAAACCTGAGTGAGACTCTAACTGCTCCTATGTTGACTGACTAAACTAGTACTTATTGTAGGGTATTGTTTATTACACTGATGTTGTCTAACAAACTCTAGTACTCATTGTTTATTACACTTATTGTTTAAGAGACTTTGTGTATTTTGTACTTCTAGGCATCAGCGGTGATCCCTGTATTTCTACAGTATTCTAGATCACTGGTATATTGGACTCTAACCTACTGTACTGACTCTACTAACCTACTCTGTATTCTATGAGTAAATGACAGCACTTTTGTAAGTCGCTCTGGATAAGAGTGTCTGCTAAATGCCATAAATGGAAATGTGAATGTAACTGGGAGTTTAAAGCCAGCTTGAAGCATAGCACATGCCAGAAAACCGATCGTCAAGGCAACCTCACATCGAATTTCCTCTAATGCATGTGAGACACACAAATCAAACCTTTCAGCTCTGTTTAATTATACAGGCTAGTGTCTGACCAAATAATAGGGCTTACCCATTCAGTAATAGCATCAGTAATAGTACCTGCTGCACTGAGGAGAAAATTACCCTTTCAGATCATATCATTAAAATGGCAAGACGATGGCCATTTTGTCCCCCTACAACTTCCCATGTGTGGATTTACAGGGACTGTAAATGCATCAATCAATTTTCCCGATCGCAGTATCGCCAGCTTCCAGATAAAATGGTTCAGCCCGATCGCAGCCACTACTGCTGTCTAACTGGTGTTGATTTTTTTAGGACAAGCACACCACTCTAATGGTCTCTGACCATTAAACTTCATCTGGGGCCGGTAAGAAGCTCTTTCAGTTTCAGGGTCTTTAGTGATTAAGGCCCTGGGTCTGTTTCCAGGTGGTCCAGGATGCCTTATCCCATCAAAATGAGGAGGCCCCGGTCCTCTCACAGAAAGAAGACATCACAGAGAAATCCCAAAGCACTGAAGTTAGCATTAAGGTGGGAGCTACGAGGACCTAACACTAAATCCTCAGAGCATGCAATAATCATCAGATGCATGCCAATGTCCGCTATGGTCTTCGAAATAAAATAATTTAACGAGTTTTATGTGTTTTATGCCCAGGGCTTGGAGGTGTCTGCTAAAGATACAAGTATCCATGATAAGAATTTGGAGACCAGCGACTCAGGAGTGGGCTTCACCACAGCTGGTCTCCCACTGGACAGTGACACCGAGGCACCATCAGTGCCCATCACAGAGGCTGATTTCCTGAGCTCCTCTGGTGCCAAACCCATTGCCAGTCAAGTCCCCGAGCCCAAACCCACCGTTACTATAACGTCAGAACCGGCAAAACCAGCAGCTGAAAAAACGGCACCAGTTCCAAAACCAGAACCCTCAACTGAACCCAAACACGCTGTAACATTAAACCACGAACCAAAAATGGCTGTCTCACCTGCTTCTGAAATGAAAGCAAGCTTGAGTCCATCTGTAGAACCCAAACAAGCCATCAGCCCAACTCCTGAAGTCAAACCAGTCCTAGAGGTCAAACCAACACCTGCTCCTGAAGTCAAACCCCCTTCAAGCCCGGAACCCCCAAAAGCTGTGACACCAGCTACCGACCCAAAGCCAGCAGTCTCTCCAACACCTGACCTTACATCAGCCAAACCAGCTACCTCTGGCCCCACACCTGCTGTGAGTGTGCCACCACAGTCCACACCAGCAGCCACTATTCCAACCCCTGATCCCAAGCCTGCTCTTTCTCCATCTCCAGACCCTAAACCAGCTCTCTCACCCTCCTCTGATCTCAAGCAACCAGTCTCACCAACCACTGATCCAAAGCCAACCACCAATGGTACCCTTGAGCCCAAGGCAGATGTAGGCTCTTCTCTGGGACTGGATCTGAAAGGCCCCGAAGCACCAGCTTCGGCTGCTCCTAAAACCCCAGACACTGAGAAAAGCTCAGGAAAGGCTCCTGAGGTCATCTCCAGCGGGGGTCCCACTCCAGAGGCCAAAGTGACCTCGGCCTTGCCCAGCGATGGAGCCTCTGGTGCAGGCAAGGAAGAAGCCTCCACCACCTGAGGTCCAGACCACTGCCTAATTTCTGCTCCCTCCCAATGTCCTTACCCAGGCTGACAATCGAAATATCGATTTTAATAACAAACAAGATCTTATCGATTTATTACCAAGGAGGGCTTCTTTAATCTCTTAAAATACTCTTAACACATAACTAAAACACAGTGATAATAACCATCTGTAAATACACCTGATTTATTGCTATATAATCACTTTCTATCACTATCCTATAACAAAAGTCAAACATAGAGTCCCAGCTTACCAAAAGTACATTCTTAGAACGTTTCCATCACGTTCCATTTTGGTGAAACGTGAAAGAACATGACATTGTTCAGTTTTCTTAACATTCCCAGAATAATTTTCTTAGGATAGAAGAATGTTCTCAGATCATAAACGTTCTAGGAATGTTTTCTTAGGATATTCTGAAGAGGTTTCTATATTGACTTTTATATGGTTTTCTTATCGTTCTTAGGATGTTATTGGTAAATTAGTAAATTGGTTGTAGGAATGATGCATTGGTACAGCCCCTGAATGTTAAAACAAACATTTTTTTCTTTAGTCACTAGAACATTGTTCAGTACTTTACCTCCACCTCATTCACACTGACAATTTTCTTTATCTTTGAATGTTCTGAGAACATTGACAGGTTCCGTTTTATTAGTGTTCATAGACCATATGCAGTAAATTAGTAGAATGTCCCCAGTAACATAATCTCAACCTTTATTCTCATAAATAATGAAACATTCTAAAGAAACACTCACATGACAAAAAAGGTGTCCTGGGTAAAGAATGTGCGGATAAAAATAACAAAGTAAATGAAAATCAAAACGAACATAAACGTGCACTAACGAGAACAAAAGAAGTGCAACATTAATGATCAGCAACGGTCGTGTGAACAGAAAAGGCTTAAATAGGCACAGTATAAGGACATAACATGACAAAGGTGTCGTGGCCAGCGAGGCAGACACAGAAATAACCAACACAATTAACATGAGACAAACATGATTGAAACATAAACACAAGCCTCATGTTACGCCGCTGCCGTTTAAATGAAGCTACCAGCAGCGGAGCAGCGTGACAAACGTCTCCTGTGTACTTCAGTGCTGTGCTTTAATGGTCCATATTTAGTGAGTCTAGTTCTGGCAGACATTCCTATTGACTTATAATATTGTTTTCTAAATATTTGTTCCTAAATATTTGTATCAATTTGAAACCCATTTTGTAGTTCATTCAGTAATTGATTAACCAATGACGATGCCATCTCTGTCGAAATAACACTATGCCATCAATGCATGAATAATGGACTTTAGGGAAAGTCCTTAAGTTTTGTTGTTGAGAAACAACTGTTTGCTCAGTTAAATAGAAATACATTTAGTTCAAGTTAGTAAACTATTGTTATTCCTTCATATAATTCTCAACAAAAAGCCTTACATATAATACGAGGTAAAAGTTGTGAAATATCAGAAACCATATTTTACTCTATGTCTGACCTTCTGAGGTGACAGATCTTTGTGGAATGGACTGCCTTCTCAGCTTGTCTATACATTTTTAACGGTCCAACCTCCTTGGTAACAGTCAGTGTGAAACATTCATACTTTTCCAAACCTTGAAGAAAGTGTTTTATGCAATGTCCAGATTACATCTTAGTAAACAGTAAATGGTCTTAAATATTGACTTAATTTACTGAATAATATTATTTCAAAGAAGCTTGAATGCTTCAAAAGCTTTCTTATGCCAACTCCAATCTACCCCCATTAAACATTATTTTAAAAAGAAAATGTTAAAATCCATTAACGTGAATTTAAGAACGTTTCCTCCTAACATTGACAGGACCTTTATGCTAGCCAAGGTTGTGGGACTGTTTCCTGTTAGCTGAGGATGTACCATTATAGGCATTACAGCAATAGAGTAAATGGAAGGTGTGGTCTGATATGCAAATGACATGTACAAATGTAACATTCCTATCATACCTAAATACAGTGTCACTGCATGCAAATATGAACAGTATGAACTAACTAGATTAGCCTTTTTCTTATTTAGAGACTTGGGTAGAGAACAGATACTGGAGTGGCTGATAGAAAACACATATACCAACTTATACTAAAAAAAAAAAACATTATCCCACCCCTCCAAGTGTATTACTCATACAAGATGGAGATATCAGATCCGTAACCATATGTTGTCTAAACGTGTTTTAAAAAGAGCACATTGTTAGCCTAACATATAATTGTTAAACATCAACAAAAGAAAAAACAAACAAACAAAAAAAAAAACAGTTGACAGTGTAGTGTTAACGTTTTAAAAAGTTTAAAAGATTTACAGAGCTTCTGTGTGGAACTATGTGTAATCGGATATGGACACGTACAAATGTTAAATGATAACCGAATACGTACTACCTTCACCTTATCTGGACCTTTCTGTGACCTACTGCATTCGGATCACTCCAGATAACGTTTTAAAAGAGAATTTCTGCTCGAGCATTTCCAGAGCAGATTACAAGAGAGACGCTTTTACTCAGTTTTCTCCCCAGACAGGAATGCATCAATAATCTTACAACACTGGACATTCAACAACAAGGTAACTGAAATGATACGTATTTCTGTGGTTTCAGTAGTCCAACCTCGTTTTTTAAGTATTCCCCTAAACCCCTCTCCCATGTTAAGGACGTTCGGTATTGTCAGAATTGTTTCTTTTTCCTTTTTTTTTTTTATCGTACTGGCGTGGCTCTAATTGTAACTGAATGTGGGTGCCTGTTCTTACTGGTTCAAAATTGAATGTTAAACTAGTTTGCTAAATCGCTGAATCATGGGGCATATTCTGAGAGGGCCTTCCTGTCCCAGAGATGCTTCTAGATTAAAACCGATGGATTAGCGTTACTTTTTATATCCAACTCAATATGGATACCCGGACAGGGAGCCGTTGCTAATTCAGGCCTCTAAAAACGTCTTTCTATGGACATTAATCGATTATCAAAAAAGTAAAGTGGGATTTCGGTTCACCAAGACTCTTGGTGCCTCGTGTACAATCTGAACTCCACTGGCCTTTCGCGATCGCGCCAGCAGTACGAGAAGCGACCCGTTCACGCAGACAGCGCGTGGCCAGTTTACGCCATGCCTTCCAAATAGCGGCAGGTCCGACTTTGGTAACGTGTAGATTTTACGATATATGGAAGATGGTCTCTACCTCCTGGCCAACTCTTACCAGCCAGGAGCGGGACACTCGCTGCAGTCCACTGACAAGAAAAGACTTGGGTTCTTTTGATTAAAGCACAAAAAAAAAAGAAAAAAAAAGAATCAAGCCACTGAGTGTTTTACAAATCTCCAGTCGTAAGCGTCCCTGACCCTCCCTCTCTCTCACCGTTTGTGAGAATGGCCTTGTTCTTTCTAAATCTTTTTCAGCTGTTTTAATATTGGCATTTTAACATGAAATTTCAAAGCCATAATTATGGGCTCACGATGTAGTATCACACATCATGTAATGTAAATAGCATGTACATATTAGTCAGTTATTGCCCATGCTAGACATTTCCCCTTAAATATGCTCTGCTATAAGATTCTCTACACATATTTAACTATTTAAAGAGGGAATGAGCATTATTAGCTAAGAAAGCTTTTAGTCACTGATGCTTTGAAAACATTTATCTGACATAGGTGTCAGGCAGCTGGTGTGTCATTTCTTAAAGTGTCGATCTGTTTAAGCAATATTAAGTGCAAAGCCTATGCACACACACACACCTTAGTCGCTTATTTACTGACTGTAGTGGTGTTTTTACGGGGTTTCCTTGGTAGGGTTTGCATGGCCATGACCTGCAGCATGCTTTGAGTAACCTTTTTTTCACATAAAAGAAATTCTATTAAAAAAAATACTGATGTCCAATTAAACACATCGGTGCAAAGTTACTTGGCCCAATTCTTAAGCTTTCTGATGTTAACGTGTGCAAATCAACCCTGATACAGAATGCATCGTTCTAGGTGCACTGAGTGTCCGTGCCGTTGCCCCGTGCCTAATTTCCAAGGTAATGAAAGAGCGATTATACAAGGGGGTTGATCCCTGAAGGCTTGGACATGTTTATGTGCGTTGGGGCCTCCAGTAGGTGTGAGGAAAAGCCTTTATCGGGGGTCTGGACTACGAAAACATCCGAAAACCTCTTCCTTTGAGTTTACTATAGGTCAGGCTATTAAAGCTGCAAGGTGTTGCTTTTTTGTAGCAGTAAGGCGCCCAGATGAACACATGCTGGTACTGTCTGCAGGTGCCGCACGTACCCCACCCAGAAGGTCAGGGGAATGGGGTTAGACCTAGCACGGCACCGCAGGGCCTGTGAGGACTCCGGGAGCAATCCCTAACTATTAAAAATGTTTGGATGACACTAAAGTAGAGTGTTACATTAAACCCTGAGCACATTTTCAATAGAACAGAGGAGAAATGTGATGAAACCCTGCACAAAAATCAACCAGGGCAATCTGTGCATGGTGGTAATATTCCAGTGAGCATGACGGATTGACAGCTCTGTTACAGACTCGCAGCTGCAAGGGAGAACTGGAGTAAAAGCATTGTAAATGTGCGGACCCAGTGAGCAGGAGGCCAGTGCAAATATATCTGAAATTAAGGCACCAGGTTGGTCTTGGATGTGGGGTTTGAGCGAATATTAAGATTTGATCTTTTTCTATCAGGTTAAAAATGAAACTAGACAGAGTTAAAAAATCATGTAGATTTCACTGCATAATAATTTAGCCTAGAATTGGCTACCTTTGAATATTGCTGTAGTTGTCTGATCTAATACCTGTTTTGATACATATAGAATTAGCTTTGGATTCTGTACTCTGAAGATGCCCTGATATGTGTGAGACTGTGCGATCTCTAAAATCAAATTTAGGTCTGCACACAATCTGTTACTCTAAGACAATCACTACAATATCTCAATCCACGTAAACAAACATGACAAGCAATGTTTCGGTTCGACAGCTCAGCCGTGTGTGCCCCCTTACAAGAACCGACCCAAAGACGCAAATTCCACTGTTCGCTTGGCTCACGCTTTTGCTTGCTAGGAACCTCGGTAGCTTGAGCGGGAGTGCGGAGTGTGTGGGAGGGACCTCAGCTTTCTGAGCTTCAGCTCTTGGGTTCTGGCCCTCGGACAGTCTGGGGCCCTGTCTGGGCTGACTACAAGGCCCTAGTCCACAGTTTTAAGTTCTGATTGTGCTGTAGATGCAGTGGGATCATTTCACTTGCGCTGATCTTTGCTAACTAACAAACTCATTGTCTCAGTCAAACACTTCCCTGTAACCAGCGTCCAAAATTAACACCGGCCATATGCCAAATGGGGTAAAAACATACTTTGCTGGAATAAGAAAAATTTGGTGGCCAGTAGCTTTGCTTCTTTTGGAACACTTGGCTTAAATCAATGTGTAAGAATTATATGACTTTCACCCCGACAGAACCCATGGAACGGTCATGAATTACAGAAAAAAGTAGCCACATACTACAGAAATGGTCTGTGATTGGCCATTGGGGAACTATTGGGGAACTATCTGATAATGAAAGTTGCGACTCTGATTGTAAGGCTAAAATGACAAACTTGTACTACTAAAAAAAACATCAGGTAATGACTTTTAATGAAATAACACACAATGCAGTTTTATGGTTGGTAAATAAAAAAACAATTTTAGCCAATAAAATAGATTCAATTTACCTTCCAATGGAAATAGGTCAAAACGTTCATTTTGGACCCTGGATGGAACACAGCGACACACCAGTGAAGCAGCGTTGTTTGAGATGTAATGCGATATCTTCACAAATATCATAGAAACGAACTGTATTTGCTGAAGCGTAGCTGAAATACACCATGGACTCCGTTGAACCTATGGACACTGCTAGTGGAACATGCACCTCCTGTGTGAGACACATGCTGTTTTGTTAAATATCTTGTGTACGCCACTAAGATGCATTGACTCTCCTCCACTCCTGTTTGTACCGTGTGCAGTATGTGTGTATCACGTATGTACTACTGACATTTTAAGATGTGTATTCAATATTGGCGCTGTAGGCTCGTGTAGGTGGGTGTGCATGTATGTATGAACTCTGTGATTACTATAAGAATACACTCTGCATAAGTGATAGGTGTTGAACTCTGCCTGTGTCATTCTTTATGGAGACTTTGTCCTGATGGCTGTTCTTGTCCGAATATTGGCCACACACACACACTCACAAATACACACACGTATGCATACAAACATACACAAATATGTACACACCTCACATGCACACATACACACACACTCACAACCAAATCTCATTGGTCTTGGAAACTAACTACTACATCAGGAGAGAAAAAACTGTTAATCTTTAACTTTTTTATTTTCTTTTTTAAACTAAATTAAATTTTTAGCTGGAATTTCAAACTAATTATTCTCACCAAGGAAGCACCTAAACGGCCTTGAACTTAATTATCAGGAGCAAACACGGGCCAGAAAGTATCAGAAAATGATCACGTCCTGAAAGAGGTTTTTTGAATACGAAGATTAAATCCAGACGAAGATTCCATTGCCGTGTTTTAGATAATAATCTGCCTTTTTACTGTACTCTGCTCTTACAGCTCAGCGTACAAGTACAGCTCTCTAAGGTGAGAGATAATGCACTCGTTAAAGTGCTCGCGCTCTTACTTTGTAACTCAAACGACTCCATTAGGGCTCGTTAGTGGGAAACGGTCCTCTGTGTAAAGACCCAAGGGCAGTTGGCTATTTTGCCGTGACTAAAACCCCATTCACCCCTCCACTCTGCGACACCAGTCAGAGACGCTCCAGAGAAAAGGACGAGTGCGCCCCACTTTCCTGGGGCGCAGGACACGTATGTGTCCAGGCGTGACCAAGTGTGTGTGAACGAAAGTACAAGTTTGTGGTGTACGAGAGCAAACGTCCAGTGGTCAGCATGTTCCAAACATTGCTCAGTCATGTCTGGGGCGACTCGGCGAGCGTGTTTGTGTTGTGTAAACTCAAGGTAAAGCTGTAGTTTTCAGGGTAACAAACTACCAACCAGCCGCCATCTTGTGTCCCTCAAAGAGCTCCACCCTTCCTGGTGTAGGTACTGCTTGTCCACCTCTGTGGGTTTTCTTGTTCACACACACACACACAAACAGGCCTTTTGTGAAAACGTTTGATGTTTCGCTTCATGTCTGAAGATAATAATAAATGCACGTTTCACTTTAGGCTCCTTTGTTGAGAGAATACACTTTAAAGGACCCTGTGAAAAGGACCCTGTCTCAAATTACAGAGCAAGGCATTTCTACACACACACACACACACACACACACACACACACTCACATTGTTCAGATAATAATGACAGTAGCTGATTTCAGCAGGTGTGACTGTAGTATTTATAGACAGGCTAAAGTGAAACAGTATAACACCCATCCACCATCCATCTATCATTTATTTCTTCACACACTTTCTCTCTCTCTCTATACCTCTCTACCTTTCCTCTCCCCACTGTGTTTCTCTGTCTAGCCAACCAGGCACTCTGAGAGTGAATACTTAGAAAGCCATTTATATTCACAAAGAATCTGATACAAGTATTTGAAAGTCAACAGCAACAACAAAATTTCACTGTTATATACACATTAGTTGAATGGAAATTAAGCATTTGTCAGCACAGCTTCACTCTTCGCTCCAGGTTTCACTCTTACACTCCAAGTTTGACCGCCAAATCCAGGCACCTGGGTCTGAATTCCCAGTTGGCGTGCGTATCTGGCATGCCCGGCGGAGTCCTCAGAGCGCCGGCCGGAAGATGGAGAGCGGGGCGCGGTTCCTGCCACCATCCGCGTCGCACGGGTTGAAGAACGGGCAGACGGGCACGGGCACAGTGCCCATGGCGTAGCAGAAGAGCGGTGCCATGGTGGAGGCGTCGTAGAAGCACACCTCCTCTCTGTCACAGTCCAGGAAGACGCCCAAGCGGGTGGGTGGGGCGGCGCAGCGCACCGCGGTGGCCTCCGGGTACGTGCACGCCCGCACGCGCCCGTCCCGCAGCGTCAGTGTCCACAGCCCGTCCACCTCCGTGGACGTGTCCATGGCGCCGCGGGGTATATCGTCCCGCGCCACGCCCACCCGCCACGCCGTCTTGCTCTGCACGTCCACCTCCCAGTAGTGGCGGCCGTGTGTGAAGGCCTGCCGGCCCAGCACGGTGTAGTAGTAGTGGAAGCGCTTCGGGCTGCTCGACGTCCCGTCCAACGGCGTCTCTTCCTCGAAGCGGACCGCCGTGTTGCCGGCCGACAGGCGGAGCAGAGGGTGAGCTGTCTCGGGGTCGAAGGTCACCATGGATATGTCTGCGTGCGAGAGGAAATGTATCATAAGGTTGAATCAGAAGCAGACTGAAGCTTCTGCCGGAGAATTGTGGGCAAGTGTGGTTAATTGTGTCCTGCTGTACTGTAGCTACCAAAGAGGTAAGTATTGAGAAACCAGTCATCACATCTCACTGAACTGCTGCCAATGTCACATGACAGAGGCACTCTTAGAACCTGAAGGGTAGTGGCAACTGCTTAGTACTGCCTGTACTACCTGGGGCAGTGGTAGCTCAGTGGTTGAGGTACTAGACTACCTGGGGCAGTGGTAGCTCAGTGGTTGAGGTACTAGACTACCTGGGGCAGTGGTAGCTCAGTGGTTGAGGTACTAGACTACCTGGGGCAGTGGTAGCTCAGTGGTTGAGGTACTAGACTTGTTGAGGTACTTGACTACCTGGGGCAGTGGCAGCTCAGTGGTTAACTTGTAATCAGAAGGTTCCTTGTTCAAGTCCCACTACTGCCAAGTTGCCACTGTTGGGCCCCTGAGCAAGACCCTTAACCCTCAGTTGCTCAAGTTGTACTCAGTCATAACTGTAAGTTGCTTTGGATAAAAGCATCAGCTAAATGGTGTAAATGTACTGCCTCTGTGGCCTGGCATGACCCTTGGCACGGTGTCCACATGAACAGAGGTGAAAATATTATTGCGCAGGTGGGCATGGAGGGCAGTCTTGAACATGCTGCATGTGGTTTGACGGAGGCAGTTAAAGGGAAGAGAGGGGCTGTACCTGGGTAGAGCGATGTCCTCATGTGCTTCCAGATCCTGTACTGGATCGGCCCCACAAACTGGCCTGAGCAAAACTCACTGTCTACCGGAGCCGGACGAAAGAAGTTCACCTCGCATCTGATAGACACAGAGACAGAGGCGCAGAAAAAGAGGCACAGTTCATGTCTGAGAGAGGCAACAGTTGATTTAACAGCACTTTTCATGCATGGCGGCAACTCAAAGTGCTTCACATAAAAGACTGCAGTAATTTGGTGTCCACATTGAAGAGTGTCTGCAGAAAAACAGACATGAGAGAAAGAGAACAGATGACATGAAGGAGGTTATAGAACAATAAAGTCTGACTTACCTTTTCAGCAGATCTTTGATTTCCTAAAAGAATAAAGAAAAAAAAAGAATTGAAGAAATGATGTCACAGTTCACAAGCTCTCACATGAGCGCCTCAGATTCCACTCCCACCCATGCAGTCATGTGACTGTGTAAGCAGCTCAACAGTGAACCGTGTGGTAAACAGTATCAGATAGCATCTAGCATGTTCTGTGGGCACGCTCCAACCCCCCACCCCCACCCGCACACTTTAGAGGGCTATCCATTAGCATAATGCTGAGTTGCTTCCTAATATCAACATCTGACTC
Organism: Electrophorus electricus; assembly: GCF_041902795.1. Lineage (NCBI taxonomy): Eukaryota > Metazoa > Chordata > Actinopteri > Gymnotiformes > Gymnotidae > Electrophorus > Electrophorus electricus. Next base: position 24,228,731 of record NC_137510.1, read on the forward strand.
AGGGTAGAGTCAGTTGGTGTGATAGCATGCGTTTGTTCGAGTAACTAGTGTTTGTAGACAAATGTAGATGGACAACAAAATCTTTGAGAAGCACTTCAACTCAGGTCTATATTCCCTGGAAGGCTGAAAGCTAAAGGAATCAGCCGGGAACCTTTAGCAGTTTGGGGCTGTCTTCTTCCTTCAGCTTGGAGTTGAGTGTCTCGATGGCCCTCTCCAAGTCTCGAGCCTGCGTGGAGATCTTCGCCTCCCTGTCCTGCAGCAGCTTCACGCGTCTGTTCTTCTCCTTCATCAGCCGCTCCACGTCCCTCTCCTCCTCCTCCTCCAGGAATCGGTGGAGGTTCTGGAATTCTGCTCGGATCTCCCGCTCCATCTCGTCAAACTGGCCCTGAGGGGATGTACATGAATGTCTGCTCGTGGGCAAGGCTCTTTCATTAGTAAAGGGAAGGAGGTCAAGTCTCAACTGAAAAGTCACTCCGACGCAATAAAATTCAATAAAACGTTTCTATTCCCAGATATCACTTACATACTTTCTTGCCAATATATTTTGCTAGTTGAAATTCCTGCTGTATTACCTTTCGATTTAAGGGATTTGCACACACCTCTCAGATATGCAGCACCATAGCAACTGTTCTAGTTACCACCGGGTTGCAAATATAGCATCAGAACATGTCATGTTGTAGAGCTAAAGAAACACACGCTTTCCATTTGCATGCATGTGTCCAAACTGCCGCTGCACCGCTTGTGAGACCCTGCCTTCACCTCCACGTCCACGGCCTCCGCGTAGGAGTCCCGCGCGGCTTCCTTGCATTCGTCGATCTCATGTTTAATCCTCCTAATGGCCTGAATCAGTCTCTCCTGCAACACAGATGCAGGCATGGTTGGAAATTTCAGCAGCGGCCTTTGCATATAGTAATGTGTAGTAATAGTCATGGCAGCCTGAACGCAGATGCACCATTTCCAAAAACAGGATTTTACTCAGGGCAAAGTTAAGTCAGATGATCAACTAGTTTCTTGTAAATGATGGACAGCATTTATGTGCTATCAGGGTTCTGTTTCTACCTCTGAAAACCACTGGCCCACTCGGCACATGCTTCACGCTGATCCAGGTCAAACTTCGCACTGTGCTAAGTTTGTCTTTGTTTTTCTCCTCTTTGTCTTTGTGGGATGCACTTACCTTTTGGTCATTGAGAAGGGACTTGTTGCAGTTGTTGTTTGTATCCTTGGTGTGAGTGTCGTACATTCCAGTCTCCTCTTCAGAGCGAAGGAAAAGAAGACAAAACCTCAGGACATCACACGTGAGAGATGGGGCTATAAAGAGCTGTGTGTGCTTGTGTATCTGTCTGCCCTGTGAGAGAGAGAGAGAGAGAGAGAGAGAGAGAGAGAGAGAGAGAGAGAGAGAGAGAGAGAGAGAGAGAGAGAGAGAGAGAGAGAGAGAGAGAGAGAGAGAGAGAGAGAGAGAGAGAGAGAGAGAGAGAGAGCAAATAGAAGGACAGAGACTATGCAATAAATCCAAAGGGTCACTAGAGTTAGTGGTCAGAGGTGGGACTAGAAGGCGAGCTCAAATGAGAGTGTGTGTGACACGCAGGTAATGGGTTAGAGTGTCAGGATTAAGGGTGTGTCATCAGACTCTGAATAATAAGACATCAGCAGCAAGGGGGCAAGGTGGAAAGTGGAGAGAAGGCTGCCGGTGCCTTTAACAGCGGCGCAGAGCGGCACGATTTATGGCAGTGAGGAAAGAGCTTTCTATTTCTGTCTGTCTGATGCTCGGCAACAAGAGACAATGTTAGAGGACAGACAGACTTGGAGAGAAAGAGAGGGGCTTATGTTTCACTCAGCAAGCTCTATAGAAGACCCTGGGGGTGTGTGTGTGTGTGTGCGTGCGTGTGTGTGTGTGTGTGTGTGTGTGTGTGTGTGTGTGTGTGTGTGTGTGTGTGTGTGTGTGTGTGCGTGTGTGTGCATGGGTTTGCGTATGTGTCTGTTTTATGAGCAAACAGAAGGAACATTATGTTTCATAAAGAGGGGTCTGTCTGGTAAAGATTTTCTGAATATTTCCATAAATTGAATCATTAAGGTCTTTCAGGGAAGGCAGTATGACAATAAAAACCTATTGATACCAAGAAACTCTTTTGACACCATGGGAAACGTGTTCGATATTTCATACAAAAGGTCGGATAATTGACGCTTGTTTCCCACTGTTGTATCTCCCCAGTCATCCCCTCCCTCTCCTGCTCCCCTCCCCTCCCTTTCCTGCCCCTTCCTGCTGCCCTCCCCTCTCCTCTGCTCCCATTGCCCTGATCTCTCCTCCCCTCCCTGCCTCTGTGGACTGATATATCATTGTGTTCTACCTGACTGACTGCTGGGAGCCAGTCAGGGGTAGATAAGATGAACGATGGCTTATGCAAAGTCCTATTCAATTAATGAAAAATAAACAAAAAATTTAATTCCACTTTATTGTCAATTAATCAAATCTAATCTAATAGGACTTTTAATAGCTCGTCTACCTTTGCCTCTGGGTCCAAGCAGTCAGGCGGCGTAAATATCTGACTGCTTGACATTCAAAATATCAAGCAAGAAATAGTGCTTTGCATTTAAAATAATAATTCACTGTAAAGTATTCCATTTATTTACTTATTTATTTTTAAATTTGCAGCCAAACACTGATAGTTCTTGTGCTACATTGGGTACAGTGACTGCAGAGAATACCAAAAAGGTTGATTATTCTCACTAGTCAGAAATAATTTATGAACATATTACATCATTCGTCATTAAATTACGTTTGTAAAACTGTTCATTTAACCGCACAACATGTTTTATATATTTTATGCAAGTATTTACAAGCGTCCACAAAATAAAATAAAATACTTTATTTATAAAATTCAGTTTGCTTTCAAACCACCGGTAAGGTATAGGAGAAACTGAGAATAAACTAAGATACGGCGTCTTAATTTTAAAAGTTGGCGTTTCTGAGCGAGGGGCTAGTTAACGTGTCTCCCACCAGGTCATTTAGAGTTCATTTCCGGAGCATAAAGGATACGAGGAAGTAAACAGTGTATGGTAACGTTCAGCGTGCACTTACACAGGTCGGTTAGCTGGATTCAGTGTCCAGCTAACCATCTAAAGTTCAGGTCGGTTACTCGCTAAAGTGAATTTCCAAATCAAACCGTATAAGGGTTGTTGATTCCTAAATATTTAGCTAGCTGTGTAGATCTGGTCGCTTATTTTAGCTAGCTCGCTAGCGGGTTAGCTGGGGTCTCAGTAACAAGGAAATGCGTTGAAAAGATGCGTCGGTGTGTCCGGTGTATATGGTTTATGGTCAATATCACGATCTGTGTTATGTATTTACACGCATGCGCAAATTATGAAAGGAAAAGGCAGTATTCGTGCTACAGATGGCTACCTAGCTAACCACCACCATAGGAGTCCCAAGCTAATATCATGGACGCATTTTAGTAGTCGTTTATTAACAGAGAGGGTGAGATTGCGTGCTGGTCTAAATCTACATGTTCTTTCGTTACCAGATATGAACGGCCAGGCAGAATTGGATGTGGATTACAAGCGCAAATACAAAAACCTGAAGCGTAAACTGAAGTTTTTGGTCTATGTAAGTGTCTCTTCTGTGCTTGGTTCTCTGTGTTTACGTGGGCGCATTCTCATTTATCTGGCCTCGTTTGATTACAGGAGCAGGAATGTTTTCAAGAGGAATTGAGACGGACACAGAGAAAGCTGCTTAAAGTTTCCAGGGACAAAAGGTGAAACTCTTCTCTTAAAGCTATTGCACACTTGAATCTTTTTTAATCAAAGTGAGCGCGAGCTGTCTTTCATGTCTATCTCAGCTTCCTGCTGGACAGATTGTTACAGTATGAACGCGTGGACGAGGACTCTTCCGGTAAGTATTTACTTAGCTTCAGCTTCAGCTTGGGCATGCGTTGGCGTGGCATGGAAAATGATGTGTGTCTTGCAGACTCGGATGCCACAGCCTCCTCGGACAGCGAAGGAGACGGGCCCAGGGAGAGGGAAAGGGAGCCAGGAAAGAAGTGAGTCCATTATCAGTACCGAGTGCGATTGTGGAGAAATGGCTAAATTGCCCGTGTATCTGTCGCTTGCTGGATTTATTCCATTTTTTAAAAAAATCAGCTCACTTGTATGCCTTTTCTCATCCTGCGCATTGTAGAGACTGACGTGCCTTTATCAAGGCTGATATTGACATGACAGGAACTGACAGACTTTTTAACTGCAAAGGCAAACAGATTGTCTGCATGTCCGTTTGTCCCTGTGTGATCGGTTTCTCCCTCGTCTCCTCAGGAGGAGGAGTCCTGGAGTTCCGACCCTCACGTCATCGTCATCCCCCCATCTCTCTCTCCTCTCTCGCTCGGGGGCGACCTCTCTCCAGTCGTCCACAGCTTCGCAGTATCTCAGCACGGTGAGTACCGCGCAGGCTGCCTCGTTGGCCTCTACGCACATCTGCTCATAACATTTTGGTTTGGAACGTCATTGTTTTTTTTATTTGTTTGGGGTTTTTTGCTCTTATATTAAGTCACTTGTTATTTTGACATCTTATTCACTCATTGTTTTCTTTCTCTTTTATGTTGTCACATCATCTGCGTATTTTGGACCTGGGGAAACTAATCTTTTCGGGGTGCACACTGTGTGTATGGGTCTGTGCACGTGCGTATGTGTGTGTGGGTATGTACGCGCGTATGTCTGTCTGTGTGGGTGCGTGTGCGGGGAACAGTTAGCCTTCCCTCCTGACTATTTGGCTCCCTCTGCTGAGCGAGCGAAGAAAGAGAGAAAAGCAAAACCATCCAAACAAAAGAAAGAGCCTGCAGGAAAGGTGAGAGAGAGAGCGAGAGAGAGAGAGAGAGAGAGAGAGAGAGAGAGAGAGCGAGAGAGAGAGAGAGAGAGAGAGAGCGAGAGAGAGAGCGAGAGAGAGAGAATATAAGCACACAGATGTCAAGAGAGGCATTGACATTTTCTTTTAGGACATCACTGGCCCATTCAACACGCAATGTTATATGCAGACCTTTACATTTATTGCGTTTAGCTGACGCTTTTATCTAATGTGACTTACAATTATGAATGAGTACAACTTGAGTAATTGAGTTAAGGGTCTTGCTCAGGGGCCCGGCAGTGGTGGGACTTGAACCGTCCAATTACAACTCAAGTACCTTAACCACTGAGCTACCACTACAACTCCCTTTTTCATCAGTCATCAGAACATCTCTCTTTTTTTTCCTCTCTCTCTCTCTCTCTCTCTCTCTCTCTCTCCCTTTGTGCCACCCCAATCTCTTCCGCAGGTGGTATCTGCCATGGCATCTAACTACCCAGCGGGCAGTGCTGCGGGCACGGGGTCGTCGGGCCCATTCAGCTGGGTCCCGCGGCAGATGCTGAGCGGGGACGCGGCCGAGGAGGAGGGCGAGAGCGAAGGTGAAAGCGAGGGAGGAGAGGAGGAGCGGGGGGAGGGAGAGGAAGCCGAGCTGGTCATCGACATTCCCAACGAGTGAGGTCTCACCCTCAGGCCTCCAGACCGGCCTGTTTACCCACCGCGCAGCCGCGTCAAAGTGTCGGTGGCTGTCTCCGTGCAAACAGACACTGGAAGTACACACAGGGCTAGGCAGTTTCATTAGAACTGTATTTGTTTTGTTTTTTAACCATATTACTTTAATGTCAGTAAAAGTCAGTAAAAGTTTTGGAGAAGCCGTCCAAAGCCTGGGAGGAACACCTGGAGGAGCTTTCTTCATACTGCAGCACCCATGGTCCTACCTGTGCAACCACATCAACATGGCCTCTGTACAAGACAAACACCTGGCATGCTATGATTTAAAAAAATATATATATATGTCTGTGGCTAAGTAGAGAAATGTTGAAAGTGTTCTGGCCAGGTGTGTCCAGTGTCCATCAGCGAGGGGTCTGTCCAGGTGAGCAGTCAAGCACCCTGGCAGTTCTTTCTGTCTTTGACATCTAACATTGTTTTTGAGTGGGGTGGGATGTGATGTGTTAAAATATAGTTTGCAGCTTTATCTTTTTATCACCAGTTCTAAAGGTGAAGATGCTGTAATAATAAAGAAATCTCAGTTTTTTTTTTGGTTTAAAATTCTTTATGAAAGCTGAAAGTCTAGTTGTCAATATAAGATGAAGCCCAAAATCCTGACAAACTCCACCTGTTTTGAAATGTGAAGAGTTAATACAATATCTGTCTGTAACGCGTCCTTGAGTCTGAGAACGGCACTATAGAAATATAAATGATGATGATGGCGCCGAGCTTGCAAGTGCGTGACCTCTGTGTGACCTCTCCCCCATGCTCTGCACTTGCAGCCCTCCCTAAATCATGAGTCACGTCCTTCTCTCGTTCTCCTCGTAAAGACTGATCCGAATTAGTGTTTGCTTTGAGCTTGTCTGAGTAAATCCAGATCGGTGCGCGTGACCCTGCAGTTCTGTAATAGAAGCTGTATTTCCTACTGCCTCTTAAACTACGCCATGCCTACTTAACCCCAGCTGTTAGCAGCATGTTGCATGATGGCCAGAGCTTCCATCGGTGCTAATGTCATCTTTGTATTTTGAATTGAAATAATTTGATTGTTGTGTTATGGTTTTCCCCAGCGTTAACGTTTTATTAAAGGGCTGTTTAACGAGTCTCAGAAGTGCACAAAAAAGCTGGTTTTAAGTCCTGTTTACTCTGTGTGTGTGTATTGTATCTCATCGCGTCACTGGAATTGTGTTAAGAGGGTGAACCACACGTACATGTAGGCTCGTCGGTTACAGTCTCTCACACAGCCACACCTATTTTACCTGCAAGTTCTTAAAGCCAAGCTTGAGCTTTTAGCTATGCAGTGCAGTGTTACGAGACATACTGTCCTCTGGCGCACTCGACACATACCAATAAAGATTGGTCCCCCCCCTCTCCAGCTGACTTCTTTGCCAGATTCATTTCTAATCCAAATTTAGGATATTTCACTTGCTTTTTCCCCCTCTTAGACGGGAATTAAACGAAGCGTTCAAGATGCTTTATCGTTCCGAGAGTCTTGTTTTAGTGTTCATGTCAGCAGGACTATTACCCAATTAGAAAGTTGTAGCGGTATGAAATGTGTTTGTGTGTTTACTGTGGCCTGTGTGTTTATGATGGCTGTGCTGTTTGTGAGCCCCTTATGAAGGACATTTAAATCACGGTAGCCCTTAAAGTCGTGTCGTCTCCTGTAATTGTGCTTGAATTCCACTAGGCTAATGCGTGATTCAGGAACTTTTACACACGCATGTTAAACACACAAAGCAAACAACCTTAACCTCAGACAATGTGTGTGTTTTTAACAGAGTGTATATGGGTCCTGTGTAGGTGTGTGTGTATCAAAGAATGCTGACTTACAGGTAATTGTGATAGGAGTGTGAGGGTGTGTGTGCAGGTTTGCGTACACTACGGTTGAGCTGTTGCCAGAGACACTGATTTACAAAAGAGCAGAGAGAGAGAGACGCCCAGGCGTTCTGCAGAGCTGAGAGTGCAGATGCAGATTGTAGACTAGAAAGGGAGGGGGGAGAGAGTAGGAGAGTGAGCGAGGGAGGAAGAGGGATAGACTTGCAGGATCTTGTTGACTGTAATTGCCTGTTCAGCGCTGGCAGTCACAGTTGCAGGCTGCAGCGCGGGGGGCGAGCTGGGAGCGTTGGTCATGCCGGCCGCAGCACAGAGGAACAGCGCGTGTGGGCACGCCTCCCTCGCCCTGCTGGCCCTGACCCTCACGCTGGCGGCCGCGCGGGCCGATCTGCACGTCTGCGAGGGGAGCTTCTTCGAGCGCGCGCCGCCGGCCCATGTCGCCCTGTCCGGGCTGAAGACGGAGTGTCATGCGTTGGCGGACGGGCGGACCTTCGCGACGCTCCACGACCCGGGGTGTGGGGCCACCATCTACACGGCCTTCCACCTGAGCCCGAGCAATGGGTGGGGGAAAGGGGTGGCGCAGGAGGGGGTAAGACCATCCGCCTTTCTGGTCTCCTTTGCCGACAGCGGGTTGTTGAGATTGGAGTTGCAGCTAAACTGCACTGTCACTGCGTGGCTCCAGCTGGTGGAGTGATTTCGTAACGCTTGACAATTTAATTCAGCTTTACTGATCTTTTGTGTCTGAAACGTCGCTTTGGACTGGCTGTAGACTAAAGCTCTGTAATTGTTTTTTGCTGACACAGTTTGAAATAGAGACTAATAAAATATGAAAGATTATAGATAATGTTTCAGAATGTCAACGGTGAGTAAAGGGTGAAAGACTTGAATTGAGGCGACACCTTGATTTAGGGTTTGAAGGAGAAGGACCGACAAACTGCTGCAATCTTACAGAAGTCTTAATAAGTCCTGTTTATGTTTGTTGAAAGGACCCATTTAGCAATGTTGCATACAATAGAGACTCAGTAGATACATTCTCTTGTTGAGACACAAAAGAAACTTTTCTTTCTTTGTTCTCTGTTTTGAAAGCAGAGAATGAAATCTTTAACATAGCAGTCTTGACATTAATGGACCTCGTTTAAGCTAGTTTTAATGGAAACAGTCCCCACAATAAATGTTTTCTACGTCTCTTAAATGCTTTTGCAGGATGAAGGTGGGACAGAAGACGCTGGTGAAGAATCCACCGTGTTTGTGCCTGCTCTGTACAAGAGGGGGCAAAATGCAGCTCCGCCTGCCTTGGCCTCCCCTCTCCAGAAAATGGACTCTCTCAGTGCAGAGGTGGTAGAGAGCAAGGTCATACCTCTGTGCTCCAAGACAGGGGGGGACGTGTACGTGCAGACTGGCGTGGGGGGTTTGAACAAGTGCCAGACAGGGGCGGCGTGGACGGCGGCGTGTTGCGCCGTCCCGGAGGGAAGCGGGAGTTTTAGTGTAGGAATAATGCAAGGAGAAGGCAAGGAGCTGCAGACGGTGAGCGTGAAGGAGCTGGAGGAGTGGGTGGGAGTCCAGGAGCTATTTTCAGGGGGTTGTGGGGAGAGTGGAGGCCAGGGAGAGGAGGAGGTGGATTCGTTCTTGAGAGAGTCACTGGACAGCAGCTGCCAGGACCTGCCCTTGGCTGAGGAGAGCGAGGAGCAGGCAGCATCCCATGCCGCGATGCTCGGAGACGAACCCGACCCCGAGGAGACCTCGGAGTCTGACGATGGCGGCATTCTGCTCTATGTCCTTTCTTCCGTCGCCTCGCTCCTCTGCAGTCCCTTCTTCGCCGTGGCCTCCGCCTTTGCCGACCTCCTCTCTCAGGTCGCGTACGTGCTTCAGGAGGACGCGGCCGTGTTGGCGGCGGTGCCCGGCGACGGCCTCGCTCTGACCCAGAGCCTGGCCTCCGGCGTGGCCTCCGGGGTGGAGGGTGCGTGGGACGTCATGTACTGCGTGGGTGCGACGGGCGCCGGTTCGGTCTACGCCTGCGCGAGCGCGTTGGGCGGAATCCTGCTGCTATCGTTCCAGGAAGGGCTGGCGGGCATGGCCACGTTGGCGTGCGATGCCCTGGGGCTGGCGACCGGCACGCTGGAGCGAGGCTGGGATGTGGGCGGGGCTGTGGTAGGGTGGGCGGGCCAGCAGGTGGGTGAGTACCTGGGCACTGTGGGTTCGGAGCTGATGCAGCAGACAGTGACAGTGGGAGACGGGATGGGGACTCTCGCCTGGAGGGGTCAAAGGGGCATGTGTCACCTGCTTCAGGCACTGGGGGGCATAATGGGAGGGTTGCTGGAGAACACCGTAGGGAACGTCCAGGAGGCCTTCGGAGGAGAGTGAGAGAATGGGACGCGTTTCTTTTTTCCTACATATCCATGTCTGTATCCTTCCAAGCTTCTGTATACTGCATTGTACTATCAGCATCTTCCTGTTACAAGACGAGCCGAATGTGAACGACACATGGTAAGGCGTCGTTTCCAGCGTATGGAGCGGCCACGGCGAAATGGCACCGAGGGAACCGAACTGAACGTAGAGCGTAAATGTCGCAGCGGCTTGCAGCCTCATTGGGAGGTCTTAACGATGTACAGCTACTTCCTGTCGGGTGTGGTCGGGTTAAGGGGCTACTGTTACACTACGGGAGTTATCATGAAAAGGTGCTGGTCCTGAAAAGAGATAGAAAACATTTGGTGTCGTTGGTGTGAGAATGCCGTTATATATGAGTGCATATATATGTGTGTATTTTTGAGTGTGTTTTGGGGCGTGCTGTGGTATTTTGAGCCATGCTGTGTAATGACTAGTGTAGTCTCCATTTCTGCAGAATCAGTTCTCTCCTCCGCCCACCCTCTTTTCTGAGATTAGCCGGTTGTCAGTGAGTCTTCATTACAAATGCATGTTCCTCCCTCACTGTTCTTCTGACCAGACCTGCCTACCCTCACCTTTTATGGAAATGACTCCAGTGCGTAGACAGAGGAATCTGTAAATGACTAACCGCAGAGGCGATTTCAGTGGCAGGGCCACGGGACCTGGAACCAACCAGAATCCTCTCAGTTCCACACTGACACAGATCCATATGTCCTTGTGGAGCTCGGGACAGCTGGTATCAGGATTATATTTAACCATGTGTGGTATCTGAATAAATCCTTGATTCTCTGATTTATAGATTCTCGTGTGATTTATTTCTGCTAAATCAGTTATTTGTTACAGTTAGTTGTTGAAGAGGTCAGATCTTTAATGAGTGAAACTTTCATGAGTGACTGTTGAAATGAGAATTCATAGGGTGTCACTTGTATGGCCCATCTGCACGTACCTCAGCCATAACGCTGAGTTCACCATTTCATTTTCTTCCATTTTATTCGTGATTGGTTGATTTGCCTTTGTTTTTAATTAATTATATTCAATACAATCACTTATTTTAACTGTTTCATTATTTGATCATTAATTTAGTCATAAATGGTGCACCCAGAGAGGCGAAGAAATTATTTAAACTTCTGCACTCGAAGGCAACAAACTGCTGTATCTTCAACTCTACTTGCTCTTCTGTAAATTAAGACACAGCGCCACCTGGCGGCCGAGCCTAATCTCATGGCCAAACCTGACTGAGTCGTGGATAAAACTGTAGCTGGAGGAAACGACGTGCAAACTGCAACAGAATGTCCGTAGGCTGAGGGTATTACTGTTCTAATATACTTTTGTATCAGATATTATCCGCAGTAAAAATAGCTTGTGTACACTCAGCTCATTCACAGGGCGCCTGCAATGCCCGAAGCGTACATGACGAAACATGACATAGTTATAAAGTGAACGGCGGAATTTTAGAATTAAATTTGTATTTGTCAGCATAGCAGATCTCATCTCCTTTATGCCACTGGGAGGTTTCCCGTCAACCCTGTATTGGGAGGAGGTTTCCCATCAACCCTGTACTGTTTCAGTGGTTGCATCAGACGGCTTTGCTTTATGACACCGTGCGCAGCTTTGCGGCAGCGTTTTCTGTGTGTGTTTGTTCCTTGCATGCGGCGTTAGTCTGAGGTTTCTGCTCCTGGAAGGTAAGTGAAATATCGCCCAGACACTTATTAGCGGAGGTTGGACACACACACTCACACTCGCCGAGAGCTCTGGACGTTAACGTCAGCTGTATCGCTGAACACGTGTGTAGTTGACCCGCGTCTGACGCCTCAGGCTCACTGAGGAATCATCTGCTTCTTTATCTGTTCATGAAATATAGATGGCTGTGTTTATCCAAGCTGGTTCTTAGTAATGTTGTTTCAGTCGTTTATCATATCCTAATGTTTGACTCCTGAGGGGCGAGCTATGCTAGCTAGATTTCGTGTGTGAACTGGCATGTCAAAGTTTCCGGTCAGATTCGACTGTGTTGCTAAAACTTCACAAAGCCCAGAAGTCAGGACTCGCTAGATAAGTACACATACAGGGTGTAAGTATTTAACGCGACCTTTAATGCAACGTCTTGTTTTAGACGCGAAATAGAAAGTGAAACCACATCATCTCCCTTCAGGTCAGGTTACTCCATTATGTGGTTAATTGTGTATTTAATTGCAGGTGTAATTAAGTTGTTCTCTCTCCAATACCTTGTGCCAGAGATGGATACTCTATATGTGTCCTCCCACCCTGACGACTTCAGGAGCCTGCTGGTTCTGATTGCGGCCCAGTACAGCCCATCCAGCCCGCGCATCGTCACGGAGGAGCCACCCGCCGAGGTGGCCCGCGCTCGGCCCACGCTGCGGGTGGCCGGGGACCAGAGTGCAGCACTATTAGGTGCCGGCGCTGTGAGCTGGTACCTGGCCGCGCAGGGCAACCGGACGGGCCGTGGTGCCAAGCAGGAGAGCCAGGTTTGGCAGTGGCTGAGCTTCGCTGAAAATGAGCTGACGCCCGTGTCCTGTGCCGTAGTCTTCTCCCTGCTGGGGGTGAAGGGCATGGACAAAAAGGTGGGTGTGTCTCCGTGTATCCCACCATGTGTCCCCATGCCATCGTGGTTGTTTGTGTGTGTATTTGGTATCACAGTTCCCAAAAACTTTTATCCAGATTCTGGAAGTCTGTTCCTCCGTGTCCTCTGGTTCTAGATGCAGCAGAGTTCTCGGACAGAGCTGCTGCGCATTCTGAAGGTTCTGGATCAGGTGTTGGAATCACGGACATACCTGGTTGGAGAGAATGTGACACTGGCTGACATGGCTGTTGCTATGGCAGCACTGCTGCCTTTCAAATATGTAAGTGATCTTCTGTCACCTGAACCATTTATACAAAGACAGTGATGTGTGTGTGTGTGTGTGTGTGTGTGTGTATTTATTTGTGTTTGTCAAAGTACTATGCATGCCAGCTAACAAATTCAAAATGACACATACACATTGATACTCAAACTCTGGAGAGAGAGAGCGCCACAGCATCTGGGAGGGGGGGAGGTTACAACACATTAAAGGAATGCAAGAACATCTGCCCACCTGTTAGTCCAGCTACTGCAGGTGTTGGTAATACTAGGAATCGTTTCCGTTAATGGTTGTTTATTAATATTAGTTCATAATGCTATGAAACTTCTTACAGTTAATAAGCACCTTCCTTCCTTTGTTCCTTCTTATTCTGAATGCTTCAAAGTCATTTTATCTTGTCCATTTTGAGCAAACCTGCTGCTTTTCACCAACTCCCACAACAGCTTTGAAGAACAGAACATCTGGGCTCATGGCAACACAGTCCAATCCAGATTACTCACTGATCCAGTAATCAGTTATCCCAGTGATCCAAACGAATATCTAGTTATCCCAGTGATCCAAACGAATATCTAGTTAACTCAGTGATCAAACGAATATCCAATTAACGGAATAATCCAGTTAGCTCAGTGTTCCAGTTAACTCCGTGATCCAAACGAATGTCCAGTCAACTCTCTGATCCAGTTAGCTAAGCGATCCAAACGATGATCCAGTAAACTCAGTGATCCAGTTAACTCAGTAATCTACATAAGGAAGCACTAGCTCCTGGTCTGGAGTGTACACTAGGTCCCGTCCACGTCATCCGTTTTACAGGAACGCCTTCTGATTTGAACGAGGAAGTGCTCGTCTGGAAAGAGCTCCTCCGCCACACGTTTCCTCTTCTTCTTCAGGCCCTGGAGCCCATGGACAGGAAGACGCTGGTCAACGTGAGTAGGTGGTTCGACACGTGTGTGCACCAGCCCCAGTTCCTCAAGGTGTTGGGAAAAATCTCTCTGTGTGAGAAAATGGGACCCGTGCCGCCCACGTCTGCCTCCGCTGCCAGTGCTGACGGCACCACTCCCAGCGGCGCTCCCGTCAGCGGTGAGGATGCCTGTGGCAGCCTGGGAGGCTTTCAGCAAGCTTAACTGTTCTCCCATCCAGCCCCAAAGGCTTTTTTTTTTTAAGGATAGGGGATAAATGCAAGTACTAACTTGCCAACTGTTCACATATGGTCCTGGTGTCAGAAAATTGCAGAACATTTTGATTTTTATTTATTTATTTATTTTTTGTCTTTGTGGGTGATGGGTGGCTTTCTGAGCATCATGTCCTGGTTTCACACAGGTCCCCCCAAGACGGAAGCCCAGCTGAAGAAAGAGGCCAAAAAGAAAGAGAAGCTGGAGAAGTTCCAGCAGAAGAAGGAGATGGAGGAGAAGAAAAAGCAGATGCAGTCTCAGACTGAGGTGAGAGGGATACCCCCTTGCTCTTACACCCTCTGGTGGGCTGGGAGGAGCGTATTGCGTCGCCTTCCTCGCAGAACACGACTCAAGTTGTGGAGTTGTGAACACTCCAGTCCTGGAGGGTCACAGCTCTGGAGAGATTAATGGTTTTCTCTCCTTCCGTTTTGTCTCAGATTTCTGCACTGCTGCGGCTGTCCAGAACTAGAGCTTGAGACATTTCATCTAAATAATTTTAGAAAGCATCTGTCTCTTGGTCTTTCTATGCCCAGCACTGCGTTAGTTCAGAGCAGGAATGCCGAACTAGTTGAACTACCAGCTTAGTTCCTCAGACTGCGTCAAGCCTTGAGGCAGATGCATGCCTCCGCAACCTGGTTCCCTCAGATGTGATGCTTGTGGGCTAGCACGGCGTTTTAATCTGTACTGCTAATTTGTAATGCCAACTGCAGACAGTACTCAGTCCCAACATCATCCGGTTAGCATCAGTGATGGCAAAAGAAATGGCCAGCGTGTTGCCTCCGAGATGGAACAGGTGGTGACCTCTCTTGACCCCGTGTGAAAGAGATGCACTGAGTGTGTTGGGCATGTTGTATGTTGCGTGTAGAAGAAGGCCAAGCCAGAGAGGAAGGAGCTGGGCGTGATCACGTACAACGTCCCCACCCCGGCCGGAGAGAAGAAAGGCACGTATATGCATATGGCCAAGAGTGGAAGTCTGGATGGATATTACAAATACAGAGTGCTGTGTGTGAAACCTCCAATGTTTTTCCTCTGTGTTCCCTGCCCTCCCCCAACACACACACACACAGATGTGCTGAGCCCTCTGCCAGACTCTTACAGCCCCCAGTACGTCGAGGCGGCCTGGTACCCCTGGTGGGAGAAGCAGGGCTTCTTCAAGCCTGAGTACAGGGTAAGAGCACCCCTCTGAGAAGATGCATGTTCTGATTCATTTCACCCTGATTCATTTCAACTACTCGAGCGTCCGTTCGTTATTACTGTCCGAGGCCACAGCGAATCTGGTTCTTTATTAACTAGCGGAAGAACATCAGTGAGCCTAACCCACGTGGAGTCTTCATGATGTGTATCCCTCCGCCTAACGTGACCGGGTCTCTCCATTTGGGCCACGCCTTAACCAACTCCATTCAGGACTGCCTGACCAGATGGTGACCAATTACATTCTTTCTAGCAAAGCTCGTATGCGTTTTTCCGGCCACGGTTCGTGTGTCAGGCTGATGGGATGTGGGATGTTCTGCAATTACCCCACCCCCCACGCCACAGGCATCGCATGAGGGGCGAGACGACGCTGTGGAACCCCGGCTGTGACCACGCCGGCATCGCCACCCAGGTGGTGGTGGAGAAAAAGCTGATGAGGGAGCAGGGCGTCAGCCGCCACGACCTGGGCCGCGAGCGCTTCGTCCAGGAGGTCTGGAAGTGGAAGAACGAGTAAGTGTGTGTGTGTGTGTGTGTGTGTGTGTGTGATATAAAACGTGATTGAGTGAGTGTGTCTTATGAACACTTAACATGTATTCATTGCCTGTGAACGGTCAGGAGCCCTAATGTGTATTTATAACATCACTTCGGTCTAGAATGTAACTTCAGTCTCACGCACCATCTGATGGTGTCTCCTTGGTGTGTTGTCGTTAGAAAAGGTGATCGTATCTACCACCAGCTGAAGAAGCTCGGCTCTTCCCTGGACTGGGACAGAGTGTGCTTCACCATGGATCCTGTGAGTCGGGGAGGCATGAGCGTACACATACGCACACTGAGTTCCCATCTTTTGTAAGCCTAGGTGCACAAATCCGAAGGTTAGCCAATCTGATTAGAGTATTTCCTGGCTGCTAGCATGTAGCTCCACTGGTTTCCAGCAAGTCACCCATTAAACCGTGATGGGAACGTGCAGTGGGGTCTCGTGTGATTCGCTGACTGTTCATGACCCTTTTATGTGTGCAGAAGCTGTCGTTCGCAGTTCAGGAGGCCTTCGTGCGCTTGCACGAGGAGGGTGTGATCTACCGGAGCAAGAGGCTCGTCAACTGGTCCTGCACGCTGAACTCTGCCATCTCTGACATAGAGGTTCGTCCATCAACCTCAGCTACCTGTGTCCGCGCTGTCCATTGTTACTCGGGCCTCTGCTCCTCGGCGCCCGTGGGCGACCGCTCAGGTGCTCGGTGATGGCAGTGTTTGGGAGGTGCCCTTAACTTTTGCACCTTTTCTTAAGGTGGATAAGAGGGAGCTGGCGGGCAGGACTCTCCTCCCCGTGCCGGGATATAAGGAGAAGGTGGAGTTCGGAGTGCTGGTGTCCTTCTCCTACAGGCTCGAGGGCTCAGGTAAGCAGTGCGCCCCGGTAGAGTGCCAGGGTCTCACTACGTTTCGCCCTCGGTTAACGCACCTGCCGCGTCTCTCCCTCAGACGAGGAGGTCGTCGTGGCGACCACCCGTATCGAGACCATGTTGGGAGACACGGCCGTGGCCGTTCACCCCAGCGATCCCAGATACCAGGTACGTGCGTCCTCGCTGTTTTGCCCTCCGTCTGGGTTGGTTCCGGGGCGTCTCTGGCGTCTCTGATCCCTCCTCTCTCTTCCCCACCCTAGCACCTCAGAGGGAAGGTGGCATTCCACCCCTTCTGCGACCGCAGACTGCCCATCGTGTTCGACGACTTCGTGGACATGAACTTTGGAACAGGTGACTAGGATGTCCCAGATCCCAGTGGGAATACCAGTTTATTTGCCATACACCTTAGCGTGGATTAGGAATTTGCTCACAACAGCCATCTGGCACAGCCGACATTTATGTGCAAGAATGCTACTGGCAAGACGACGTTTGTGTTTTCCTGTGCCTGTCCAGCCAGTTATAAAGAGGAACTGGTTCATTGTCTTCCTGATGGTGGCTCTTGGTACAGATGTTTAGCAGGATGGGCCATGCTGTTTGTGGCATGGTGGGAGGGGCTGTTTGTGGTTAGGGATGTGTCAACAATGATCTCCATCTTACTGATCGAATTTTCCACCCGAATTTCCAATCCCGTGGGCTGGTGGTGCCCAAAAGCCTGAAGGACCTGATGGTGCTGACTGGCGAACCGTTCCGGGTCAGAGGCAGAGCGAAGCTGCTTTATTCCCGAAATGAGTGTGTCGGTTAGTCCATCTGTGCCATGCTTGGCCCACAGCCTGGTGTTGCTTTGACAACTCCTAGGACAGTAACATCAGGAAACTTGATCTCCACAGATGAGTCACTGGCCCCTATCGGTGGTGCCGAGTGAGTATAGAAGGAGAGTGAACAGACGTGGTGGATCTCCAGTGCTGAGATGGAATGCAGCCCCAGGAACTGGGGTTCGGAGCTACAGACACTCCTTCCTGTTTGTTAGAAAGCTTGTAATACAAATGCAGATGGAATTACATGTGTTTAGCCTGGAAAATGTCCCTTTGAGTTAATCCCGGTTTAACGGTGTTGAAAGCCGAATGGAAATCTAAAGGGAATCTTGATGTGTGTCCCTGGAGAGTCTGGATGTGAAATGAAAACCACCTTTAATTGCATCTTGTACAGATCAGTAGAATCTGTTAGCACAGGGTAGTATGTGAGAGTCTGGCCTGACATTATTCTTAACATTATTCTTCACTAATATGCTTCTTATCTCTCGCTCTGTAGTGTGTGTGTGCGCGTCGTGCGTGCGTGCTTTTAATTCCTACACTGCCATGAAGATCAATTGATCCCTCAAGAGGGAGCTCGATGATGAAATTCCCTGTCGAGTCACCTTCCGGGGGGCCAAACGCCCAGCTTGAGGAATGTGGCAATGTTGGTCGCGTCTGTTTGGTTTCGGCCGCCTGTCTGAGCTCCGCACTGACCCTGCAGGTGCGGTGAAGATCACGCCGGCTCACGACCATAATGACTACGAGGTGGGCGAGAGGCACAGTCTTCCCTTCATCAACATCTTGGATGAGAATGGCTTCCTCATCAACGTTCCTCCTCCATTCCTGGTATACACACACACACACACATACACGCGCACACTTCTTCATGAAGCATGGAAAAGTTTCCCCAAATACCTGACAGCTGTGAGCACAGGTGCGTTGACCCCTTACCTTTGCTGTCGGTAGGGCATGAAGCGCTTTGAGGCGAGGAAGGCCGTGCTGCAGGCCCTGAAGGACAGAGGCCAGTTCAAGGAGATCAAAGACAACCCGATGGTGGTGCCTGTGTGCAGGTCAGTGGCAGGAGCGGTCAGCTCTCACGGACCGTCCTAAACCTCCTGCGCTTAGTGCCCGCTTATTGTGTGTTTGCCCGCCCAGTCGGTCGAAGGACATCGTGGAGCCACTGCTGAAGCCGCAGTGGTACGTGGACTGCACGGAGATGGGCAAGCAAGCGGCAGATGCAGTCCGGAGCGGTGAGCTGAGGATTCTTCCGGACCACCACCTCAAAACCTGGTTCAACTGGATGGACAACATCAGGTGAGCTCCATGGTCCAGCGCCTCCTGGGGGACACGCGCGGAAGACGTCAAATAAAAACGCTACCCGATGAAGGCTCGCGGGGAGCCATCCGTGTGACGTTGGCAATGAAGATGTACTTGTCTGCTCGTTGCCAAGGAGATGGGAGAAGTACTTCATTCTGGATTGTGGCATTTTCGAACTGATGAAATGATGTCAGAAGGTCAAAGATGGTGTCTGTCATGGGTCTCTGGTGAAATGTGTGTGTGTGTGTGTGTGTGTGTGTTCGTTCAGGGACTGGTGTATCTCTCGGCAGCTGTGGTGGGGTCACAGAATTCCTGCATATTTTATTACAGTGAACGACTCCTCAGTCAAACCCGGAGAGGTGAGCACAGACACACTGATTCTGTGCAAGTACTGACACAGCACTCACCTTCAGAACATTGATGTGTGTGTGTGTAGGATGTCGACGGTCATTACTGGGTCAGTGGGCGGTCCGAAGAAGAAGCCAAAGAGAAAGCTGCCAAACGCTTCAATGTCACCATGGACAAAATCTCCCTGCGCCAGGGTAGCGCGCGCAAACACACACACACACACACACACACACACTCATAGATCATTACTACTTCTCCTCTGCCACAGCTTGTCCCGTTCCGACGTTTGACTGCTGTGTGCTGTCTTCATTTTGCTGACAAATCCTCAGTGATGCCGTGAGTCATGGAGGCCTGTCTCTTAGACATTTGCTTATTTTTAACATCCTGTAAGGTTTTTCTCCCAGAGGGACAGCCACATCGCTCATAGCACGATGAAATGTCAGTGTGTGCAAAATGGACGGAGGAGCAGGAGATCTGGAGGGGGGTTGTGTGTGGCTCGTTAGCTTAAGTGAACCTGAAGCCTTGCGCTGCATTAACCAGCCAGTGAACTCGGGCCTAAAGACCTCCAGTGATGTGAGGCACCAGAAAGTTGTTCATAGGTCATGTTCAGCTAAAACGCATTTCATTAGACTATTTAGTTGAAAATCACTGGATGTAACTAAAATTTGACTAAAAATAAAAGTGTATTTTAGTCATAGGACTAATGCAGTTAAATATTGGTGGCAAAGTGAAGACGTGTGTGTGTGTGTGTGTGTGTGTGTGTGTGTGTGTGTGTGTGTGTGTGTGTGTGTGTGTGTGTGTGTGTGTGTTTAGATGAGGACGTCCTGGATACTTGGTTCTCCTCTGGAATCTTCCCTTTTTCCATATTTGGATGGCCAAATGAAGTAAGCCCACCCCCTGACCAATCACAACCCTACCTGCTCTTAAAGCTGTGATTCTAGTATGGCATTTTTGTGTGTGTGTGTGTTAGAGCGAGGACCTGAGTGTGTTCTACCCAGGCACACTGTTGGAGACGGGGCATGACATTCTCTTCTTCTGGGTGGCACGCATGGTCATGATGGCCCTTAAACTCACAGGCAAACTCCCATTCAAAGAGGTGCGTGTGTGGGTTTAAAGCAGCAAATGTAAGTGTTGCCAAACAGACCTCATTACCTCTTCTCAGGGGTATTCATTCCCTAAAGTGGTGTGTGTGTGTGTGGTTCAGGTGTATCTGCACGCCGTGGTACGGGATGCCCATGGCAGGAAGATGAGCAAATCTCTGGGGAACGTCATCGATCCGCTAGACGTGATCACCGGCATCTCGTTGGAGGTGAGAACGTCGGCTTGGTTGCTCCGCCGTCTGCCCTCAGCTGCCCTCACCCTTCAGACCTTAACGCCTGTACAAGTGTGCTCCCAAAGGGAACACGTGTACAGAGAGAGGCCCATACGCACGTCCTTTCTGGAAAGCCTTGCCACAAGATTTCAGTGGGAATCTGCGCCCCGTTCAGTCAGACGTGAGGTTGGGCGCTGATGGTCGAGAAGCCCTGGCCATGGGCAGACTGGCAGATTGATTGGCTGTGTGATTTTATTTATTATACCATTTTATAATATTTATTATACTCCTGTTAGCAGTGGGTGTGGCTGAAACGCGCGCGCACGCGCGCGCGCGCCTCCTTACTGAGTTTGTGTGTGTGTGTGTGTGTAGGGTCTCCATGCTCAGCTGAAGGACAGCAATCTGGATCCAGTGGAGACTGAGAAGGCAAAGCAGGGACAGGTATAACTGATTTCACTCCACACACAGTCCCAGCACGCGCCAGTGTGGTGGGAGCACGACATGGACGAGGCATGCCCGCCTGTGCAGGGAGGCTCCTGGTAAAGTTGTTGTGGTCTTGCTGCAGAAATCGGACTACCCCGGGGGAATCCCAGAGTGTGGGACGGATGCTCTCAGGTTTGCCCTGTGTGCCTACACCAGCCAAGGTAATGCCCACACTGACCTGTCAATCAAACCTCCAACCCCATTCTGAGTGCCTGCCATCACTCACACTCTCTCTCTCTAGGGAGGGATATTAACCTGGATGTGAACAGGATCCTGGGCTACAGGCATTTCTGCAACAAGCTGTGGAACGCCGTGAAGTTTGCCATGAAGACTCTAGGTGAGGGCTTTGTGCCCTCGGAGGAAGCCCAGGTGAGAAGCTCTCCCACTCGGAGAGGAACATCATGCCTTGGGGCTTCCTAAGCCCCTGAGGCTTATATAGTTGACCTGAGGATGCAGATCCTCTGTTAGATGTGTTGTGTGGGCCGAGGAGCAGCGCGCTGTGGCACCGTGCTCTCCGTTACGCCTCGCGTTCTCTGTTACACCCCTTCTGTCCCTGTTGCAGCTGTGTAGTGATGAGAACGTGATGGAGCGCTGGATCTTGTCCCGGCTGTGCGCCGCCGTCAGCCTGTGTGGGAACGGCTTCCAGGAGTACGACTTCCCTGCTATCACCACAGCGACCTACAACTTCTGGCTTTACGAGCTGTGCGACATCTATCTGGTAGTGTAGCGGATGTCGTGTGATCGATCGCTCACTCGCTCGCTCTCTCTCCTCTCCATCTGTCTTTTTTGTTCTCTTCTTTCTTCTCCCCACTGTCAGCCGTTTTTTTTTTTTTTTTCTCTTTCATTTTGTATGGACGTACTTTATTTGATGAACGTATCACCTGTGGCCTCAGGAAAATGAGTGAGTTTAAAAGGCGCCGTGTGAAGGTCGTCTTGCGTGTGTGTGTGTGTGTGTGTGTGTGTGTGTGTGTGTAGGAGAGTATCAAGCCCGTGTTCAGCAGGACGGATCCCGAGGGCCAGACACGGGCAGATGTGTGCAGACAGACCCTCTACACCTGCCTGGAGGTGGGGCTCCGCCTCCTGTCTCCCATCATGCCCTTCGTCACCGAGGAGCTTTTCCAGCGGCTGCCGCGGCGACGCCCTCAGGACTGCCCCCCCAGTATCAGCGTCACATCTTACCCAGAGAGCTCAGAGGTGAGGCACGAGCAGCGGCTTGGGGGAGGGGTCAAAGTTCAGAGTGTAACCTAGCACTGGCTTATGGAGCCACAATAAAGGTGTGTGGTATGAGTTCATGGTGGGCTCATTTATGACGGACCGCAACGCTGGCGGAGGGAGAGATGTAGGCGGAGGGAGAGATGTAGGCGGAGGGAGAGATGTAGGCGGAGGGAGAGATGTAGGCGGAGGGAGAGATGTAGGCGGAGGGAAAAAAAAGGTGGTTGGTGGGTACGGTGACGTTACTGCCCCCTTGTGGCTTGACCTGCTCCTCGATTTGCCCCGTGGCAGTTCTGCTGGCACAGCGAAGAGCTGGACCGGCAGATGGAGCTGGTGATGACCGTGGTCAGAACGATCCGATCACTCCGGGCCGACTACAACCTGACCAAGACGCGCGCTGACTGTAAGACCACTCCAGCACGGACATAGCCCTTCATTATTAACCTCAACATGGAGGATCTCTCCTGCCTGTGAGGTTTAAAGGAGGTGCTGGAACTCCTCACCACAAACCTTTTCTTTTTTTTTTTCGTTAGGTTATCTGCAGTTCATAGACGCTGCTACAGCGTCTCTGGTGGAGAAATACAGTCTGCAGATCCAGACGCTCTCCTACTCCCAGGCAATCCACCCCATCACCGCGGACGACAGCAGCATCCCAGAGGGCTGTGCGGTAGCCATCGCATCCGACAAATGCACCGTCCATCTCCTGTTGAAGGTGAGGGTGTTTGCCGTTCGGAACACGAAGAATTCTCCGTTTATGTCCACATGGATGCGTGTAAACATTCCTGGAGTCGTTTCGCGGTCCAGGGCCTGATCGACGTGGAGAAGGAGCTGGCCAAGCTGCATGCGAAGAGGGCTGAGCTGGAGAAACAGCTGGAGAAGCTTCAGGAGAGGACTGAGAAGAGCGACTACCTCGAGAAGGTTCCGGCGAAGGTGCAGGAGCAGGATGCCGAGAAGGTGAGGGGAGCGCGGAGAGGCGAGCTGCTCCAGGGCTGCCGCTGACCCACAGCGCTGCATGGATCTCTCCAGCCTGGGGGAGCTCACCTTTCACGTCTTGTATCAGCAGTGGCCTGATCAGACCAGATTACAGAGAACGAGGGATATCGGATGTAGCAAATATGTCTTGCATATACAGAACGTGACCATGAAAATACTATAGAGTTGGATTGCACATAATCAGTTCTCTTTCTCTCTCTCTCTCTCTCTCTCTCTAGCTGAAGCAGATTCAGACAGAACTGCAGAAAGTGAAGGAAGCAACAGAGAACTTCAGGAGAATGTTATAACCGTCCTGCGTTTGGTTTTCGCACTGACTGCTGGAGCTGTTTGTCTCTGCTGCGTAACTGAAGTCCTTAAGTGGAACCCTCATTAAATCTCGATATTGGCTCACATGCTCTCGTGCCTTTCCTTCTTTAAGGAGACTGGGCAGGCTGTTGGGCACCAGGGGTGCAGCATGGAGCCCTACGCTCACATCTAAACCTTGACGATACCACACAGTCTCTGGCCTGCTAGGGTGGTGTGAGAAGGTCTGGGACCAGTTATGCATTTTCTCTCGTGGTTCAGACTACGTTATGGGGGCTGAATGGGAACTACTGGTTTGCCACGTAATATAAAGAGGGGGACGTTAAATAATACAACATGGGGACATTTAAATCAATCAGATTAATAAATTTGAGTGCACTTGTTCATACTCATCATCCTCGCACTTTTTAGCCACACCCACTTGGATGCTGAGATGGAGGGCACCGAGAATGGAGTTGACATTTCATTCTCATTTAGGACACAACAGGCTGAAATGCTTTTCATCAGAGTGAATAATACCACAGGCAGCAAGGTTTTTTTTTTCTTTTTCTTTTAAATAACCAGATAGATTTTCCAGTGTTTACATGGACCAACCACATAGTCTCACATCCTTTTTTATTATGCATAATTAATACATTAACATCCAGGGCATTATTTTAGGGTTCCAGTTGGGTTCATGAACGCTCACAAAACGGAGGAGGAAAAATTATGGAGCAGGAGGAGACTAAAGGGATTGGGCGAACCCTTCGGGAATGCGCCGTTCTACCAGAGAGAACGAAGACTAGGCGGGAGGCTTCCTTCAAGAACCTTAGACACGTCAGCCAACCACAACGGAGGTTTTGAGTCAAACTGGTTAAAAAAAAAAAAGTTTAAAACAAAACCAAGCAAACAAAAACACCAGACAAGTACCAAACCATGCAGACACCCAAAAAACCACGATCTCAGCGACCGGGACTGACGCCAAATTTCCTGCCGAAGGCTTTCTGTGCTTCTGAGATTCTTTCTCTCTCCCCCTCATTCCTCCCACGGTTGCTACAGCTTCCAGGGAGTGTGGAACTCCGCAATGGGGAGTGGAGTGCAATGTGTCGTCTCAAAGTTCCTCATGTACTTCCGGGCCTAAAACAAACCAGAAAGCACAAAATGAACAGAAGTTTACAGAAAGTTTAGTCTCTTCAGAAGCTACAAATGTGCTCGAGGCGGCAGAAATGCTCTTGAAGCCGGCATCGTTGCGTACAGCGTACTGTGAGGCTGCTTAAAACTTCAGTGTCCGTGTGCCTCATCCTCGCACATCTCACTACCACTTAAGCTCTGAACAGCGCGCCGGGCTGCAGGGGTGTGACTTTAGCTTCGAACTGAGAATGCGGGTAGTGCGAGATACAGCAGCAGAGGAAAGGGCTGGTCTCACCAGGAATAGTGCGAGCTGCCGTCTGCCTTCTGCCGTCATGTCCTCACCTGACAACGACACACGACAGCTAGTTAGCGCCTCGGCTCCTTTCCCAGGTGCTGACACGGCAGGTTCGCAGGAGTCCGGTGCGGTGACCCGGTCCCCGTGGGCGCTGCCGTTCTCGACTTTGTTTACAGTCTGGCGCGGTCAGAGATCGACGCTGTAACCCGAGCGACCGCGGCTATGCTTACCGACACTCCAGGGGAAAGGCGTCTCCCCCTCGGCCTGATAGGACTGGAGCACGGACAGGCACCAGTCTCCGTCCACCTCGTAGCTACTGTACACGAACTCTGGGAGGGGAGGGAACAGTGAAGAGGGACGACTTACAAATGACTTCCGACTTAAGTCTCCTGCTTGCAGGGTTACCGCGCAGGCAGACATGTGGAGTGGACACGCACCTTCCTCCACCTGCGAGCCAGCCGAGAGCCACTGCCTGACCGCCCGGACGCTGTCCTCGGTCATGACTTTAGGATACCTGAGACACACCGGGGACAGAATTAGCAAGTGAACCCGAGACGGTATCGATCTCACGAGGCATTGCGTTTGTAGGACGGATGCTGACTTAGGACTGGCAGTCAAAAACCTGGTCCTAGGTCAGGCTGGTTTACTTCAGGAGGTATGATGGGTGCGGGGTCAGACCTGTACTGAAGCAGTCTGAGCAGAAGGTTGTTGCCTCTGTTGGACATGATGTCCTCTGGTCCCCTGCGGCACACGACAGCGCAAACAATCAGCGCAAACACGACTGCGTTATAAACGATGGATTCAGATCTATTTTATCGTCTCGGTCAGAGCAGACGCTGTGGGAAGAGCTCACATGGTCGTGATGATTTCATCTTTGGTTCTTCGGATCAACAGCACGGGTCCCTGGTACCTTTTTAAGGAGCAGGGTGGACAGGTGTGGACAGCCTGATTAACACAGCACAGACATGCCAGCGGAGTTCAGCTCATGTTTCTAGGAATACAGGATGCACCAGGTCTTACTTGCAAAGCTGCTCTGCATTGTTCAAGTTCATGTACTTCCTAACTGTGTGGGTCACCAGTGGTCCTGTTCCAAACACACACACACAGAATAACCAATATACCAATATTACCAAGGCCAATATACAAATGCCTTTCAGGACGTGTCAGCTTCGAGAGGGCATAAGGGGTCCTCTAGGGTCACTCACTCCAGCTGTCTGGCATGACCTTCAGGGCCAGGGGCAAGAGGTCGTCAAATGAGGCATCCAGAACCACCGCTTGGATCTCAGGGTATGACATCACTGCCCAACTGGCTGGAGCAGGCACAGGAAGGAATGACACAGAAAAATATGAAATCAGACATATCATTTTTGGCACATATTTTGTAATATGCTGAATAAATAAATAACTACAATACTAAAACTACAACAAAGAACTGGATTTGATAATGTAGACCTAATCTAAACACCAGTAGACGGTCAGTGTCTGCCAGCTGTTTACCTGTAAAGCCTCCTATTGACCAGGCATACACCACAATGTCACTCATCTGAAAGCCCAGCTTGTGCACAGCAAACTGAATCACTACATCCATGGCATTGGCCTCATTCTGAGGGAATGGCACGCCCTGAGAGAGAGAGAGAGCGAGAGAGAGAGCGAGCAGGAGTGTGTGTGTGTGTGTGTGTGTGTGTGAGAGATAGTGAGTGAATGTGTGCATGTGTCAGAGAGCTGAAGTTTCACTGCTGTTGCCTGACGTACGCATGGCAGACGTCAGCCGTTAATCCACTGTCTGCCCGTTTGTCTGCTCTGAACTCATGAAGGGCGTATGGGTCGAGTTGAACTAGTGATATCTGATGTATCGCTATATCAGAAATGTCATATCCCAGTAAAGCCAAAAACCTGGAACATTTCCTCACAATATTATTATAGATTAGAAATAGACTCTTAAGACTTTTTTCCTCCTTCACCCTTAGCTTTGATCCTATAGCTTTGTTACCGTGACATTAAACCTGAGGAAATTCGATATACAGCCTGGTCAGTAAAGGGGAAACATTGGGAGGTTGAGCGGTATTCCAGGTCAGGGCTGGGAGACACTGGATTAGGAACTCTGCACCGAGGCTACCTGCTTCTGCATGAGCACCAGATCAGCATCAGCTAGCAGAGGAAGCAGAGGTGCCCACGTGGGGGGTTGGGGGTGGGCGAGGGCTGGGGCCAGGGCCTGCTTACCGTGCTGCCCGCGAAGCCGGGATGGTTCCAGCCCAGGACGGAGTAGCCACCTGGCAGAGGGGTGCAGAGAGGCAGACGGACGTGGCGTGACACCGTCACCAGGCATGGCGATTGGCTGCTTCAGCGGGTTTTCACGACTAATCTGTTGTGCTTTAGGTCTGAGTTTACGCTTTTACGCACGCTTACCGTCCAGTGGAGTGTTCATGCAGCCCACCTCGTAGAAACCAGCATTTCCCTCACAGCAGATCACCTGCAACGCACACAAGTTGCGTTTATGTTTAATAGAGCTTATCCTTTTAATAGACATCTGAACACACACACACACACACACACAGTCACCCCTCACCAGAGTTTTGCCGTTTGGTCCCCTGTCTCCCCGGCGGTCCACAAACATGCTGTCGATTTCATTGCCGTCACACGCCACCAGCTTGTTCCTCTGGCCGTAGTACTGAGGGCAGGCAGAGAAGAGGCTGTGGTCAGACGGCAGGGGTGGGGTGGACGCGGCCTGTGCGGCGGGGTGAGGGGGCGTGGCCTTACGTACCTCCTCGATGAGCCTGGCCTGACCCTGGAGCAGCATGGGCCTCATGGCCTTCTGGAGCAGCCCCACAGAGCCCGGGTACAGCATCCTCCGCCCGAATGAGTGCGCGATGAGGTAGCTGCCATACACACACACACGCGCCTCATTATCTATGGAGCGCTGCTGTAGTCACACACATGTAGCATGCTGTGTGTGTGTGTGTATGTGTTACCTGATAACATGGCATGGCAGTGTTCGTACTGAACTGAGCAGACTGTCTGTTGCCCCTCTGTGCTTGGGCTCAGGCTTCAGCAAGGACACGCCTGCCTTTGATAACTTCCTGTCAAGACAACAATCGTATCTCAGCAATGCAGCCAGGTGTAGACTTCTCCTTTATTACTGGACACACACACACAACTTACGGATTGCTGACTTCTTTCCAGCTGAAATCTGCTGGCCAGTGTGAGAAGTCAAAGTCGTAGCTGGCAAGTTTTCTCTAAAGGGGAGAGGGAGGAGACACAATCGTCAACACAGATGCCATAACTACATGAGCACCTTTCAAACTGCTCTCAAAGGGCTTGTTGCCGTGACGATGTCAAGCCCTCACCTTGTTGCTAGGTGTGCGGTTTTTCCTGGTCTCCTCCAGAATGGTGATAAACTGAAGATACTCAGAGTTTCTCCAGCGACCCCAGCCTAGCGACCACACACACACGTACCATCTCACTGGCCAAAACTTTCCGTGTGGCTTTATGAAAGGTCATAAATATTTCAGGCCAATTAATGCCTAATTAACTGCTACAGGCTATAGAGTGGCATAGCAATGAATCCTTCTGAAAGAAATATTAAATACCTGATTGTTACAGTGTGTTGTGAGTATTGCTGTGAGTCATGTGTTCTAGAGCAGGTGAATACCAACCTCTCAAACATGCTACGCCCAGCAAGCAGACCAACGCCGTGCCCACGTACTGGCTAAGTGGAACCAGCTTACTGCTGCAGATGTAGCCTAGAAGACAACAGGTTCATATTTCCCAGAATCCCTTTATGGAAACCGGCTCAACTCTCAAGCCTACGATACCTGAATGTCTGTGCTTCTGTTTGTCATTTCTGGAAGGCTTGAAATAAAACATGTCTGAATAAAGGAATTCTCTCTGTACTGCACCAGGTTCAATATGTGGTATTTACTTAAATACTTCCATTAATTTCCAGGAATGTAGTATTGCACATTCAATAAAAATGGTTGAATCTCAGCAATATAAGTAATTAGCATAGCACAAGTAATTACAGCAATATAAGTAATTTATACTAGTCATTCAAACACAGTGTTAAGTGTTTAGACATTTAACCACAGTGTTCAGTAGTTCAACTAGCCATTCAATCAAAGTTCAGTCCCACTCTCCACAATAAGAGACATGGGAACCTGTTTGTACACAGCCACCTGATATGAGATTCAAACAGTTACATGCTGGCTATCACACATCAGCTGTATTTTAGAAATCTGCAAAGGGAATGTGTGGAAGGCTTATGCCACAACACTGTTAAAGCACGACTCATTTGACATGATTAAACCTGATTGGGCCGCCATTATAATCAAGTTCCCATAGTGAGACAACAGCCATTTACAGGCCCTTCCTGTCACCCGGAGGCAATCAGGAGTCTACAACTCTTGATTACCCGCCACAGGAGGAAGGAAACGGAGCAAAAAACGTGGACTGGCAGGGGGGTTCACAAGAACCGAGAATCTCAGCATTACGTGTGCATGCATGTAATTGGTCGTGCGTTCACCTTTCCTGTAGAGATAGCAGAGAATGAGAGGTGAACTGTAGTAAGACAGGGACCACAGCGCCAAGGCCTGTTGGGGGGGGGGGGGGGGGGTTGGACAGGAGGAGAAGGCTCTGGTCACTACCCCGGGACCGCACACACACGACAACTCATCAACTAGCCGCCTTCCAGGCAATTAGAGGAGTGTTTCTCAATGCCAGTTCCAGAGGTCCAACAATGTGGACTGTTTTGTGCACTACCCCTCTGATCTAGAATGTTCCATTCAACCCCATCAACACCTTCGCAAGGTGAACCAGGCAGGTTAGAGCAGGGATGTTAAACAGGTAACTGTCCAGGACTAGGAATGAGGAACGCTGCTCCATGCAGACCAGTGATATTCAAACCTGGACCTCGAATCCAGTCCTGGATTTTGTAATCCCTCGTACTTGATTTAATGAGTCATGTAAGCGGTCAGTCACCCTGTCATCACACCTGACTCCTGGACAAAGGCAGGGAGGAGACTCTATAGGACCTGGACCCTGAGGACTGAGATTTGAATACCTTTGATGTAGACAATAACAGTTCTGTTTACAGACGATACTCTAGATCCTCTTTCTCCTTGTGAGGAAAAGTGAAACGCAACACGCAACTAGAGCAAAAAAGTCTGCTTGTGCCGGCGGAGACCCGCCAGCCAGTGACTTACCCAACCGAGGATACTGTCCGTGTGTCTTTCCAAACTTCTAGGTTGGTAATCCCAGCCCTGAATAAAAGGAGGATCGGACATTAGCTGAACGGGTGAACCGCCCGTGTTCTTTCCAGACTGTGGGTACAGACGTGCCCGACTGTCGAGACTTCATCTACACAGTAACGTTTCCTGAACGCGGAGCTCTCAGCAAAAACACTGACAGCTCACTAGCTAGCTAGCTAACCTAGCTACAGCAAGCCCGTCTCACCAAGGTCTAAAACAAAGCTTACTAAAACAGGCCCAGCTACACTTTTCTTTCCCGTTGCTAACTGACATGACGCCTCATGTCACGAATAAGCTACAGTTTTTGCGTTAAAACCTCCCACAGCGCTCATTATGAGACTTTTCCAGCTGTTATTGGTGTGTTGGCTAGCCAAAGCGTTAGCTTAGCTTATTTTAGCAAGCTAACCCGTCCAGTGTCGAGGTGGTACCATGGCTACGCTTCTCTAACGTGTCCCCATGTCCACGTTTGGGGACTGTGTTGTAAAAGAGGAGTCCATACCCGCCTTCCTGCCCTGCCCTCGGGTCGGGGCTGTTCCGGTGGACGGTGAACTCTATGTAGATTAGGCCCAAGAAGGCAGCGGAGCCACAGCCAGCCGGCCATCCTTCCCTGGGTGATGGCTAACTACGGAAGCCCGGAAATTCTCCGCGAATCAAAAATTCACCCAGCGTGCCGTAGATGGTGAGAATCAGACAGCGAGACTGCAAACGACGTGACCCTCAGTCATGTTTACGTGCTTTGATTTCTGTTTATGACTAATTATTATCATTCCTAATCATTATTACTGTTATTATTGCTGTCATAACACTGCTATTCTTGACGTGTGCAGATCTGGATCCCCAAATGGGGTCCCAGGGAAAAGACCCACAAACACTCTCACGACCCTCCGTGTGTTCCTGGGTCCCAGACTCCCTGGCTGGTGTGAAGGGGGTCTCACTTACGCCCCGTTTTTGTGGCAGTTTACGAACGCACTGGATCATTCTGTCATATGTGTCAGTTCATCAGGACCCACAGACCACTGTCCTGCTGTAATAATGCAATATACCTGTAGAAAACACTGTATAAATACGGTATACCTGTAGAAAACACTGTATAAATACTGTATACCTGTAGAAGATACTGTATAATGCTGTATAAATACTGTATACCTGTAGCAAATACTGTATATTACTGTATAAATACTGTATACGTGTAGAAGATACTCTATATATACTGTATACTTGTAGAAAACACTGTATAATACTGTATAAATACTGTATACCTGTAGAAGATACTGTATAATGCTGTATAAATACTGTATACCTGTAGAAAACAATGTATAATACTGTATAAATACTGTATACCTGTAGAAAACACGGTATAATACTATATAAATACTGTATATGTGTAGAAAACACTGTATAATGCTGTATAACTGTAGAAAGGGCAGGATTGGGGTTAGAATAACAATGCAACAGCACCTGAGAAACACTACCCCAGGACCGCACACACATGACAACTCATCAACTCGCCACCATGCAGCTAGAGGAGTGTTTCTCAATGCTAGTTCCAGAGGTCCAACAATGTGGACTGTTTTGTGCACTATCCCTCTGATCTAGAATGTTCCATTCAACCCCATCAACTCCTTCGCGAGGTGAACCAGGCAGGTTAGAGCAGGGATGTTAAACAGGTAACTGTCCAGGACTAGGAATGAGGAACGCTGCTCCATGCAGACCAGTGGTACTCAAATCTGGACCTCGAATCCAGTCTTGGATTCCTGAGAAACCTGAGAAACACAGTAAAACTAGACCACCTCCAAAAAATAAATTATTTTACAGTTGTCTGTAAACAAACAGATTTCAAGCTCGAGCATTCCTCTATAATGTCACTTGTCTCCAAATATGTCTTCAAGTATGATGCTAGCGTATATTTATTTGTCGTGGCCGCCGTTTTGAAATGTCGTGGCCTTTTGTCACGTATACTTGCTCCCACCGTTACGTTACGCCCGCTGTCCAATATCCTCACTGGCTTCCTGTAAAAATTTAAATGACTCCTCCTTCACGTGCAAAGCCATAAACAACCTCACTCCTTCACGCCTGCCTGATCTTCTCCTTCCTCACAAACCTACTTGCGCACTCAGATCTTCCTTCCTCCACCCTGCTCCAGCCTGCTTGCCCGTGGTGATTGTGGCTTGTCTAGTTCTTCCCCTTCCGCTCCAGCAGTTCTCTCTATATTCAAATCTAGCTTTAAAAAAAAAGATCGTCCCCTTGCCTATAAAACACAAACATAAACCCCCTTCCATCGGCTCTTGTCCGTGGCCTGTAAGTGCTGTTCGTTAATGTTCTATATACTGGACATGTTGTCTTATGTCCATCAAGTGTCTTTTTACTGACTATTGTAAGCATCTTTGGGTCCTTGAAAAGCGCAACATAAATACAACGTATTATTATTGTTATTAAATGTCCCTGAAGGAAAACAAGGCCACAGAATGGGAGAGTCACAGTAATGTTCTGAGAGAGATGGGGGAGTTAGCTAGATAGAAGACAGCTGATCGAGTGCCAGAAGTGATAAGTATTGAATACAGTTAAATCTACAATAACATTGTAATTCAGTAATAGAAATATCTGGATCGTCTCTCTTTTGTCTAGCCAGCTAAAGGCCTTATGTGTTCTCTCTCCTTTCTCCTCTCTCTCTCTCTCCTCTCTCTCTCTTTCTCCTCTCTCTCCTCTCTCTCTCCTCTCTTCTCTCTCTCTCCTCTCTTATCTCTCTCCTCTCTCTCTCCTCTCTCTCTCTCCTCTCTTCTCTCTCTCTCCTCTCTCCTCTCTCTCTCTCTCTCTCTCTCTCTCTCTCTCTCTCTCTCTCTCTCATCTCTTCTCTCCCTCTGCTCTTTCTCCTTTCTCATCTCTCCTCTCTTCCCTCTCTCCTGTCTCTCTGTATCAGAACATTAATGTGACTCCCCCACCCTGCTGCCTTCAGGGAAATCAAAAAAATTGTGGCCATGTGATATAACATTATAGTTACAGCAGTTCAAGTATCAAGCATGTCTTCTTGTTTCCATTTCCATGGTTGTTGTAGTGTCCAGTGTGTGTCTCAGTGTCCATTATGGTTGTTGTAGTGTCCAGTGTGTGTCTCAGTGTCCATTATGGTTGTTGTAGTGTCCAGTGTGTGTCTCAGTGTCCATTATGGTTGTTGTAGTGTCCAGTGTGTGTCTCAGTGTCCATTATGGTTGTTGTAGTGTCCAGTGTGTGTCTCAGTGTCCATTATGTTTGATGTAGAGTCCAGTTTGTGGCATTGTAATGTTACAGTTGGTTTTGTCCTGATGTATTGTACAATGTGTCTTCTGTATTTAATTTTCTCCTCTGTACATTTACTGACTTTGCTCTCTATCTCTCACTGTGTGTGTGTGTGTGTCCTGCTATTTTCTATCTTTGACAAAAAAAGGTTATGGATAAAGGTTACCTCAAAAGAAAGGTCTGTGCAGTATGTTGTGATTTCTGTTAATAAATGTGAACCATGCCTATTTTCCCATTTGCCAGCTTTAGGTATATTAGGCAAACATCTATGGTAAACTGGTTTTATAACAAATATAAAACCACTACTGAGCCGTTTAACGACATTACAGGGTGTGTTTAATGGCTTTTAAAATCTCATAAACACTCCGCTCAGTGGATCAGTTCCTGCAGGGTGTGTGTGTGTGTGTGTGTGTTGGGATGGGAACCCAGGCAGGGGCCCGTGGTCTTGTCATCAGCCTACGATGGCACACAACAGAGTGGCAACCTGTAGTCCATCTAGCTGTCCTCTTCAGCTCTCACGTACCCGATTCTGCTCACAAATGCATCCATAACAGCGCCTCCATTCCTCGGTAGGAGCTGTGTCTAGAGCCATGAGGAGTAGGGTCCCAAGAGGGGTTTTTTTTGCTTCTACAAGTGTGTGTGTGTGTGTGTGTGTGTGTGTGTGTGTGGGCGTGGGTGAGCTGCTGCCTGTCAGGCATTTCTTTAGGGCTGCCGGGCAGGTTTCTGTTCCTACGTGCTCTTG
>NC_137510.1:24265000-24285000 GCF_041902795.1 Electrophorus electricus
GCACAGCAAGGTCGAGCTTTATTGAAGTCAGAAAGAGGAAAGTTTAAAAAAAAAAACCCCTCTGTTTCCAACAGAAAGTGTAACTGTGCACTGGAATCACTTGCCCTCATTTTCTAACGTTTCAGAAATCTCCTAAAGAAACCAAACTAACAAAATCTTGAAAAGCGGAGACGGTGCGGAGACGTTCCGGGGACGTTCCGGGAAGAGGGATTGGGGCATTACGTAATGTGGCTATGCTTGATGCATTCAAATGTCCCCACTGCATGCATGATGAGGCGATAAGCACAGGACTACTTTTGCATGCGACATCATCTATGCAAAAAAAAAAACCATTGTCACAACATTTCTGCTCATCACATTTCTGTAACAACCATGGCCATTACCTGACACTTTATCATGTTTAAAAAAAAAAAAACCCTGGGTAACCCATCACAAGCTGGTTTTAGCTTTTTTAGGCAGGCGAGCAGCTGGTGAAACGAGTCAATGGTAATGTAATGGTAGACGCCGTTAACTATGGATCTTGTTTCTTAGGCCCGGGCCTAAGCAGCTAACGGGGCAGGGCTGCATGCGGTTTCAGCCCAGGCGTGGAATCCCACCATTATGACAACTTCGGAATTCCTCAGAACCGATCTGCCGAGAATATTGAGATAAATGTAGTGACACAAAACGCAGCAGGTCAACTTTCAGTGTTTCTCTTTCTCTCTCTCACTCTGATAGTAGCTGAGGTTTGTGGTGTGGCATGTTTACGTGTCAGGCGGAGTTAAAAATAATAATAATTTGTATAAACATAGATACCCCGCATGAAATGTTTTTATTCCCCAAAGTACAAATAATTCGTGTCACACTGGGTTTTATTCCACATTGAGTTTCACACAAGCAAGCCAGGAAGAGCCACGGCTTGGGGCGGGGCCTCTCACCTGTAGGGGGCGGCGCGAGCGTGTACTGGTACGAGACCACCTGGCCGGTCTTCAGGCGCAGTGTGCAGGTGTACGGACCGGCAGTGTCGGGGGTGACGGGGAGGGGCACTGTGATGGTCACCCGGCCTATGATGGCGGTTTGCATCAGGTTGAGGGCAGGCACATGCGTCCAGCCCACGGACGCCACCTGAGAGCGCTCTGCAAACTCACAACGCAGGTCCAAAGAAGAAGAGGAGAGCCGTTCATGCCCTGCGACAGAGAGAGAGATGCGCTAGCCAAACATAAGGGTGGGGGCGGGCCTGGGGGGGGGGTTTGATAAGGTTTAAAATGATGCATATTCATAAGGGGGCTGGGGAGAAGAAAGGCCCAGGAGGAGTGAGAGTGATGCGAAGTGTCGCCTCACACTCGAAACAGAATCAATCCCGGCCTAAATTGAACCTACTGGTTGCTACGGCGATGCTGCTCCCGGCGACTGGCAGCAGGTGTAATTACACATAATGAGATCTGTAATGAGGCCTGCTAAAAACCATTATATTATCATGCTGGAGGAGGAGGGGTGTTTTCAAAGGCAAAGACATGATGGTGAAAGATGGAAAACGCAAAGTGGGGAATATCCGAGATTCACAGAGAGGGGGAAGATGGGGCGTAGACAGAGAGAGAGACAGAACGAAATGAGACGCGCCCTGGCGGACCCGAGCGAGCTTCTCAGCCGTGAGTGATTCCACATGCTGAGCAATGATGGAATAAACACGACAGAACCACGTCCACTGAAGTGACGTGTGTGTACGGGTGGGTACGTGCGGGTGTGCGTGTGTGCTACGCGTACGCTGCATGAAGACAGGCATGACATGCTACCTAATATGTTGTGTACGTTGCCAGTATCAATGAAAAAGTGCTAAAGAAGCAGAGGTCTGTTCCTCGGTGCAGACACGTGTGTGGGCAGGGCATCTGCTGTCGTTACCGCGTAAAACGGTCAGAGCGGTGACTTGACCGAACGCCTCGCTGTCCAGGAAAACTTCACACTGGTAGTGGCCTGCGTCGGCCAGCGCCGGCGTCAGGAGGAAGGAGATGTTGCCGGTGCTTCCTGGGGAGGCGGGGCCTTGCAGCTGGAGGCGGGGCTTAGCCTGATGCGTGCGGTTCCTCCAGCGGTCGAAGGAGAAGGCCAGCTCCGGCTGAGCGTCTTGCAAGGTGTCCGGACGCCACCAGTAGAGCCGCACGTAGTCGCCGAGGACGGGGGGGCAGGGGAGTTCGACGGGCGACCCGGCGAGAACCGCGGCGCTGCGTATGGAATCTGAGGAAGAGGAGGAAGAAGAAGGCAAAGAGAAAGGGAAGAGGGGAGAACTCCGAAAATAGGTGGATGAAGGAGAGGTGGGGAAAGACAGTGAAGGAGAGTATGTACAGGGAGGAATGATAGAGAAGATCGAGAATGATAGAGAGCGTGAGAAAGAGAAGGAGACAACACTCCCCCCAGCTATAACAGATGCCCTGCTCCAGGGTCTCGGAGAAGAATGGGTGTGGGTGTGCCTGCGTGTGTGTGTGAACGCCGGATAGATCAGAAGTGGTTAAGGTTGAAGCTGATGTCTGTGTGGAGTTTTACCATATTTAATACTTGGTAACGGTGCCACGTGCCTCACTGAGGATGAGAGAACACAGAGAGAGAGAGAGAGAGAGAGAGAGAGAGAGAGAGAGAGAGAGAGAGAGAGAGCGCATTAATGCTAACATCTATAAACCACCTTTCCACTCCAGTCAGTAGTGCAGGAACTGGTATTTTCCAAATGTACCTTGCAAGCTGCATTAAATGCCATAAGTGATGGCCCACATAGGACTCGGTTTATAAGACATTAATGACTTTTTCTAATTTATTACATTCATTGTGGGTACTGGAACGTAATCCGGTAATTATAGTGGATTACATTCAGCAGGAAAGATAATCCCTTTTTTACCCCTGCCAAAAATGCAAACAGATTACGTAATTATGCCTGATTATGTTGTCAAGATGTCAGCCCAATGTCTTTTGCAATCATAATGGTTGCGTATGGATAGCTTCCCTTAGGATACATTTTGTTTCTTGTCATGAATGCAATACATGTTCTTTATATATGTTATTGTACAAGTTATTGTTTTTGTTTTGCTTCAGTATGTCATTATGTTATGCTGTAAGGTACTGCAGCAGAGAGACGATGTTTTCGTTTCTGTCCCCCCACTTCTTGGTCATGTCTCTCCACTGCTTCTGTCCAGTACTCAGTTCTCAGTCCGTGGCCGTGTTTAGCGATGATAGCATCTAGCCTCTCAATATTACACCTGTCAGGGTGCCAGGTGCCGCTCAATATATCACTTCATAACAGCACCTCAATACTAGCCTTTACGATACTGACCCTATGGCAGGGGAGGGGGCTCACATATAGTCATGTAAACAAGTAAACATGTAAACATGTAAACAAGTCCTCCAGCAAGTCCCCAGTCCTTCTGTGCTAGGATCAACCCGACTCGTCTCAGACGTCCCAGATGAATTGCAGTATTCACATATACAACACGCTGATATTTTTATCAAACGCAGGTCAATCTTTAACCTTCACATCAGTGAGTCTGTGTGTTGTAGTAGCACTGCAAGGCATATCACTATCAAAATACGTAGCAAAAAAAATTATATGCCCATATCATCCAGCCCTACTAGTATTCAGCTAGAGGTACAGTCCACTTCTGATATCTAAGCAAGCAACCACAGATATTGTGTGTAAATTTTCACAGACTTGATTTTATGGACAAAATCCAGAACCCTTAAACGGTCAGCCTGGTCTTGTGAAACATTCTCAGACTGGCTTGTTATCCAGTGCGGTGTGGTGAGGTGAGACACCCTCTTCTGCAGGCGTGAGCTGGCATCTTGCAGCCCTCGGGCAGACGCGGCCCCTCACCGTCCACGGCCACGGCCAGTGTGTAGTTGTAGACAGGCTTATGGCTCTGCCCACGGACCCGGATGCTGCATGTGTAGAGGCCCTGGTCGTCCGCGGCAACGTGGGGCAGCTTCGTGAGGAAGATGCCCGCGGAGGATATGCTGGTGAGCAAGCGTGCGCCTGTGGGAGAATGCCATGCCCCTCTGGTGGCAACATAGGCAGGAAAGACCTTGGCTTCCAGACGCACGAGGCCGTCCAATTTTATGGGGGGTGGTGGTGTTATAGTCACTGAGAGAGAGAGAGAGAGAGAGAGAGAGAGAGAGAGAGAGAAGAAGAAAGAGTGGGAGATGGAGGGAGTGAGTGAGAGAATGGGTAAGAGAGGAGGCGGGAGGGGGAGAGAGAGAGAGAGAGAGAGAGAGAGAGAGAGAGAGAGAGAGACATTCAGACTTCAGTAATGGAGATAAAGTGGCTGCGTTGGGAGGAAAGAGTTGGCTGATCATGCAAGCAGAAAGATTTGGGCCATCTTGTCACAACCAGTAAAGCAAGACATCCGCGTGTGGGGAGGGAGAGCCGCCGTACTCAGACGGGTTGGGTGTTAAAGATTGGTCGTGAACAATTCTGTAAATAAAATTTTGTCTATTGCTATATTGTTATTTCCTTCCACTTCTAGTATCCTTTGTTTGTCAAATTTCCTTCATAAATTTTTTTTTACTTGAATGCTGAGCTAAGAATTTGTGGAGAGAAACTAGCTAGACAGTAAAAGAGAAAGAGAGAAGCAGATGAGAGAGACTGAGAAAAAGAAGAGCAGGAGAAAGAAGAGTTGGAGATTTTAGGATCTATGTTAGTGAAGAGCTTATGTCCGTTATTGGGATCAGTACAGGTTTCCCAGCACAGATACCCCAGCATGCACTAGTTCTGAACATCATCCGAACAAGAGGACAGAATGCCCGAGAGGAAGAGGGACGATCACTCAACAGTCAATGAGGGCCAGAAGAACGATCCTCTTTTCCAGCGTCCTGCTGTTGACACGCATGGAGCACGAGTACCGTCCCCCTGCTGTTGCTGTGACGATGAACCGCAGCGATGCGTCCTCTGTTATCTCAAACATCCTGCCGCCCAGCTGGATGAGCTTCCGCGGGAGCCCGTGCACCGGACCCCCGCTAGCGTCGGCTGACAGCAGCACGGTCCAGTGGCTCTCCCCGGCTGACATCATCATCCAAGAGTCCCACTGGGCAGGTGTGCTGCCCAAGCAGGGGAGCGTGACGGCCGAGCCCGCCTGCGCCATGACCACATCCGTCCAGTCACTGGCTAAAAAAGCAAAAAAGCCCCGTTTTTAACATGTCAGTCATTGACAGATGTAGTTTTAAGTTTCATATTTCCTGTAGAGTTGCTGGTCTTTTTCTGAGAATGAAATATTTTGGTTGCGTTGCTGTTTTGCTGTTCACCGTCGATACAGAAGCCAGATTAAGTTTAGTGTTGCATAACCACTTCAAGACTTGTTCTGCTTGAATGCAAAGACAAGGCCCCACCTACATTTAAGCACTGGCTTAAAGATCTGATGTACTACTTGTCTCTGGAAAGAAACTGTTATCTGCCAGGACTTGCGTGGGAAAAATGGACTATGTGGATATTGGATTATGCGATCTTATGATGGCTAGAACTGCTGTGACTATTACCACTGTTGTTATGGCTCTTATTGTCACTGAGCACAGACACTGTCTGGATCTGTAGCTGTGATGACGATGGTGCGGGGTGGGCGTGCTCCCATCCTTCCATTTCAACCTTCCTCTTTCGCCTTTCTTGTTCTCTTTCTATACAACTTTCTAAAAACCAGCAAAACCAAAAAAAAAGACCTTGTTTGTGTTTGTGTGTCCTCGGGAAAATGGGCCAAATGTTATGTTATTAATAATAATGATGACGATGATGGTGATGATGATGATACATTTGGTGTGGTGAATCTCCTGCCGCAGTACATTACATACATAACAGAGCCTGTTTTCCAGCCACCCTAATACTCTGTCCTACAGTGCTTTGGTTTCTCCACAAATGAAACAAGATGAGTAAATTCAAAATAGAGCAAATATGCCAGAAAAAAAGGACCCAGTGAACCCAGAGACCTCTCTGGCCCTGTTACTGTAGTTCTACAGAACTACTTTCCCTCCCATATACCCTCCAGTGAACCAAAGAACTAGATGTCTACTACAAATTGCCCTGATGTTTTTCCTCCTCCAGAAGCTTGAAGGTTTCATATTGATTTCAGGCACTGTGTTCATACACCATGTCTGTAGTTAGACTCTATCACACAGGCTTTAAATACAGTTCTTCGAGACCTTGTGCCAGTTAACATTTTTATTGAATTCCAGCTCTTAAAAGGCTCTTTATGTAATTAAGGGTTGTTGAATGCTGACCGTCTGCACCATGTGTGTTTGACAATACAGCTAAACCAAAATTGAGAATAGCTGATGGTCCCGACGACTGGCTCCAAAAAATTAAAAAATTACTCTAACACATTTATTGCCAACTTCTCATTTTTATTAGTATATGAACCATACTAGCCATGATACACTATCCATCAGCCAGTTTGTAAAAATATAATAAGCTCAATGTTCACAGTACTTGTAAACTTCTCTTGTTATCTACACAATATGTACCTAGTATTATATTATTAACACTATTATATGACAACAGAACTAGGTTATACTTCTAGAAATCTAAAACAGAACAACATACCTTGGTCTGCTGTTGACAGACGGAAGAGACACTCACAAAAGCAAACTAGTGCAAAAGGAAGAAGGTAAGTCCACATAGTAATCAACTCTTATTGTGTTTTCCAGAGAGAGAGCCAAATACAATGGCTACGAAACAACACAGAAGAGCAGCTTGAGTCTCCTGTGTGTGTGTGTGTGTGTGTGTGTGTGTGTGTGTGTGTGTGTGTGTGTGTGTGTGTGTGTGTGTGTGTTTCACTAAATATGACCACATAAAGCCAGACTTGGACAAACATTGACAACCAGCCAGATAAGTGTGACAGCTAGGACATACACACACACACACCCACACACACCACCACCCCCCCCCCACACACACACCCCACACACACAGGAAATCACTATCACTAATGTGAAGGATTGATAAAGAAGAACAGAACAGCACACACTTTTTATAACCACACACACACACACACACACACACACACACAAAAAAAAAAAACTCTTGCACTGCTATGGGGAACAAAATAACCATTGTCCCATTGGGTTCGGCTGAAGTTTATGGTCACACACTGGTCACGCACTGGTCAGCAGTAGCTCATTGTTTAAGGTACTTGACTTGTAAGTTGCTTTGGATAAAAGTGCCAGCTAAATGCCATAAATGTAAATGTGAATGGTCACACACTGAAAACAAATAAACATGAAAACTGCAAAAGATCTTCCAGTTACATCACAACATTCAGTTCTATACTCAAGAGTACTCAGACTGGACTTCTATCTACAGTCGTGTGTGTGTGTGTGTGTGTGTGTGTGGGGGGGGGGGGGTTAACAAGCATGACTGAGAATTTAAGGGCCTATATCGTAACTGGTCTCTAGTGGCTGAGCTAAATGTCCTTACCACCGTATAAAACCCCTTAATTAAAGCTAAGGTTATGAAGCCTACAGAGCACCTGCACCGCTCTGGCTCTTAATTACCTCTGAGCTCACGTGCAAAAGAGAGCTGGGGGGTGCTGCTTGAAGACCAGAGAACACGAGAGGTAGATAGGTCAGGGGGAGAATGGCAGATAGGAGAAACATGAAATGAGGGGAAAATGTCAGAGCCAACAAAGTAACTGCCCGGTCGCAGCTGACACTGTGGAGGTGAGTGTCATTGTGTCAACGTGAACGCTCAGGAGGGAGGAGGCATTCGTTAGGACATGGTGAGCAGAAACGTGCCAGACTGCCACCGGCTGAAATGGAGTTATGTTTCACCGTTGTTCTACTAATCAGCTGAACACGGCACTGGGAGATGGAGACCTCTGACCCCATCATCTTAATCAGGATACCTCTCCCTGTCTCTCTGTCTCATGGTGTGCTGACAGGGTGTTTATAAACTGAGGTTTCGATGTAGACACCGGGTGTCTTCTCTCCGCCCGCGGGAGCATGCTGATCCGAGGTGAAGAAATCTAACACTTCTGAGCCGCGTTACAAAACGACGGCGCTATCCACGCCTCTGCACGGGCTTCAGCACGCCGTGAAGGACACTTTTTCACAGCCCACCTCCACGTTAGAGCGACTCTGTTCGCTGCGCAACTATAAAAGGGCTCTGGCCCTGTTGGGAATACACTGGCATTCGCTGATCTATACAATCATTTATTCTATAAATTGTTCAGGGGTGAACAACAGAAAAAGAAAAAGCAGCACGCGGTCAGCGGGTGAGGAACTGAAACGGTAGACGGATGCGCCGCTGCGCCGCTGCGCCGGGCAGTGTGTGTCTGCAGCAGGTGGGGGCAGTGTTGCCTCTGCGTGCGCAATAGCCCGTAGTGCAAACATGCACTACTGGTTTCACTGGGCTCGGAAATCTCAGCCCTATTGTTCACGCTTCACTAACACGAGTATCTTATCGAACAGTTAACAGAGTAGGGTTTTAACACAGCAGCAACGACAACAAACTAGTCTGAAGGCACTGTAACAAAATAGTTCAAAAACAAGAAAAATAAGTTTCGGACAAGAACTCCCAGTTTAATTTCGAGGTCGTATCGGTCTTACGTCGATATCATTGAAATGCCATATCACACACACCATTTATGATAAATGCACAGCTAAGATGTGGATAACACCGTGGCAGACTGAAGATGGGAAACATTAAAGTCTGCGTAGGCATGTCTAAACACTCCACAGTCCGTGGACTGATCGGGGTATTGTGGTCGGGGGTATTATGGTCGGGAGTATTACGGTAAGGGGTATTACGGTCGGGGGTATTGTCGTCGGCGGTAATACGGTCGGGGGTATTACGGTCAGAGTGACCGGCCACAGGCCAGAATTTGCCCCCAAAAGCGCGTCAGGTGTAACCCGCGAGATTCGGGATACTAAAGTCCCCCTTACCTATTATTAACAAAGTTCTCATAGATAATGCCAATCTACACTATTTAATCTATACTATTTAATCTACACTATTTAATCTATACTATTTAATATACACTATTTAATCCACACTATTTAATATACCCTATTTAATCTATACTATGTCAATAATGCGTATGATGTCAATAATATCTTGACAACCATCTTGTAAATTGTAAACTGTAAATTTTACACTTTGTATATACACATTTATTTATTTATAAAT
This sequence comes from Electrophorus electricus, assembly GCF_041902795.1. Lineage (NCBI taxonomy): Eukaryota > Metazoa > Chordata > Actinopteri > Gymnotiformes > Gymnotidae > Electrophorus > Electrophorus electricus. Next base: position 24,274,122 of record NC_137510.1, read on the forward strand.
ATACATAGTCCATTGTGTGTATATATGTGTATATATATATATATATATATATATATATATATATATATACATACATACATACATATACATACACACACATTATTATAGTATCCCTGTATCCCCTCAGCTCGAACAGAGCAGTCACAAAAAACATTTCACCGCGAGGTATACCATGTATGACTATGTATGTGACAAATAAAACTTTGAACCTTGAAACTTGAAACTATTTAATCCACACTATTCAATCTACACTATTTAATCTACACTATTCTCGTTGAATTGTACCTTAGTCGTGCGTCTTTATTCCTCGTCTATGGATTTTTAGGTGATTTTTGTCTGTGACGTTACATGACATCACGAGTGCTCGCCCAGTAGCGGCTCGCGTGCAGGAGTTTCGGCAAAGCGGGGTCACGCGGCAGAAGAGCGGCAGGTTGCGCAGTGTGTGTGTCGTGCAGGCTGTTTGACCTGAGCACCTTGCTCCTTCACCTGAGAGAGTCTAAACCGGTGCGGAGGATCCGGGGCTGTTTCATCGAGTTCAAAGTGCTTTTTTTTTTCCTTTTGAAATTGCTTTACTAAGTTTGCGCGTTGACGCAGGACATAAGCGCGTTATACTTTTCCTGGGGAGGTTAGATTTTGATATAAGAGTCTAACATTGTCCTGTCGAAAATTCGTTGGTTGTGACTCGCGTTCCAGCGGACTGCAGGCACCATGGTCTGGTTCCTTCGCTTCGGTTCCTTGATAGGACTCAGCTCGGTCTTCCTCCTTATGATCCAAGGTAAGACTGTTACGACACCACACAAAACGCGATATTATTATTTAAAGTGCTATTGTCTTCTTTTGAGTTTGAGTTTGGTGTCTTACAAAAGCGGTCGTGACGCGTCGGTTTCATTTTATTCCGGCACCGTGTTTATTTCCTACCCAACATTGGCGATTATTCCCACTTAGTAAAAAGTCCCTCGACGTTTAGGTGTTTTGAGCAGGGGACGTCGGAGTGTCGCACAGACCGAGTTTACGTGGGAAACAGAAGTCCGTGTTCGTTTCGGTCTGATCAAATATATTTTCTTGTTTGGTTTCGGCGTGCGCCATTTCCAGAGGTAAGGTGTGGCTTTGGGAAGTGTTTCTCCTGAAGGGGGCAGGTGTGGCGTTACTGGTACCTGGCTCTCCTCTCATTTCTTATTCGCTCCGTATTATTATAGTTTGTTTGTTTGTTTGTTTGTTTTTTGGCATTGGAATGAATGGAGAAAGGAGAACGGGCAGACACGAAAGGAAGCAACAGGGTGTTTTTAATTTGAACGTCTTGTTTGGAGATGGCGCTTCTCTCTTGGTACCGGGACCAGTCTGCCCACTCTCTGCGGGTTCGTGAGCGGACTACGAGGGCTGGCTCGGATGCGCTTCCTCATCTCGCCTCCCTTTGCCCTTCGTTGCGCTCTGTTGCCTCCACGACAGGTGTCTCCTGTTACCGGAGGCTCGCGGAAACCGTCGCGGTGTACAGCGACGGCTGGGTTTGAAGGTGTCGGTGGTGTTGCGATTGTGATTTTTGTTCTCCGTTTTTGAATAAGAAAAAGTTAATGACCGATAATGCAGATAACCGTGTACGTTCTGTTTCCTGGGATGACGTTGTATAAGAAGTTTTCCACGTGAAAGCGCGCAGTTGTTGTAACTCTAAAGCGCAGTGGCTTCACTTATTTACGGCGTGTTTCTACCCTTTTACCCGAGCACATCGCGGGGGTGGGGGTAAATAACGCTAGAATAACGAAACAAAGCGTTTGTTTTATTTACGAACACGGCAGAAGCGCACGGGCTTTGTGTACTCAGCTCTGGCTCCGCTTGCAGTAGGCCACTTAGAAAGGCGACATCGCTGAATAGTTTCGCTCTGCCATTACAGCGAAGGCAAACAAATGCTTATCGTAAAACTAAGAATTCCAGGCTACACACCACGTTATCATGCCCGATCGTGTTTCGTTAAGATATCGATGTCTTGCCATTTAACTCGGGTTAAAAAAAAGAAGAAAAAGCTTGAACCAGTTACCATGGAGATGTGGATGTTTTTTTTTTTGTTTTTTTTTAAATCTTAAAGCCAAGGCAGGCTAGTGTAACGCTTCTCTGCGTGAATGCATCAAGTGCTCAGTGTGTGTGTGGGTGAGTGATGGATAGATTAGTGGGGGATGGGAGAGACGGACCGCTGAGAGGGCATGGAGGAGTGGACTGGCCGTATTTGTGAAAATACACACACACTCACACTCACCATCCAGCTTCAAGTGCATGTGAAGGAGGAGTGCGAGCAGGTTGGAGTACGTGTTTGTTGGCCTCTCTTACTGGCTGTGTGTTGTGGATGTCAGACTTTGTAGCACGCGCATGCACACACTCGTTCACTAACTCACAAACACACTCACTCTCTCTCTAAATCATGCCTACTACAACTGCAGGATTAGCAGTGTGAGTTGTCCTAATATCCCGACCTTCCGTCTTGCTCCACCCCTCACTCTAATGACCCGTTTGCTTTTCTTTGAGGAATGTTTGCCATTGGGGTATTCAAATCCCCTCCTCCCCCTTAACTAGCCCCCCCCCCCCCCCCCCCCCCACCACGCCAGCACTGAGCCAGACCTCAAGGCCACGCTGTTTGAGTATCTGAGCCACAGAACAAGGGACACGGAGGATGCAAATTTATTGAAAAGAGAGGCTGGAATGCGGCCGAAAAAGACCAGTGAGTAATGCTGTGGGTGTGAGAGAGACCAAGACCGAAACCCTTTAACACGCAGCACAGAGTTTTTGAAGCAGAAGAACGCAACCAAGTTTACACCAATGGCTGAGCACGTAGTTAAGATCAATCCTGTGCTGATGGAGATGCCCCCCCCCCCCCCCCCAATCTGTCATGCTGGGCTTGCGGGAGGAAAAGAGCCAGGTGAGGTTTCATACACCTCCTCAGGCACCTTGTCGTGGCCATACCCATAATTCCTCTCTCCCTCTCATTTCCTGGGACTGGGCTGCCGCAGATCTCGCTGAAGGAATAGGCCTCTCATCCTGGTCGTCATCATCATCATCATCATCATCTCCCTCCCTCTCTCTCTCTCCCCGCCGTTCAGCAGATGTCATATCTCAAGATGCTTTTACAGCTTCAGAGATTCATGGAGACGACATGGCCATTAGGCTCACCCTCATATTTTAGTCATGGAGCGGGCCAGCCAAGCATGCTCCCTCAGAGACGGGTGAAACCAAGGTGAAGGGCAGGGGTGACTTGCTTTTTACAGTTTGGCTTTGAGAGAAGAGTTTTGTTCCTCTGCATGAGGACTTTTGTTTTCATTGGCTTGTTGTACACAGAGTTGAATGAAGTTAATGTATATACTTACAGTAAATACAGACACACACACACCTACCTCACTCTGAAAGTAAATCCACGCGACTTGGCTTAAATTTATGATCTGTCTTTAGCATTGTGTCAAAGTAATTTGAATTCAAAGGGAGTTGTACTTGAAACATTTGTTTTGTTACAGTAGCTGTAAATCTTTCTTTAAATGTGTGAGCAAGCCCTGGTGCGGTTTGTTTTTGGCTTTAGGAATTCCCAAACTAGTGCTTTCATGTTTTCAACGGCCAAAAGATAAAAGTGAAACACATCAGTATCAGATGGGTTGTCATCTGAAAGCATCCTGTTAATCGTCTCTCGTTATATGACTGAAGCTATAGAATTAAAATCGTAATCAGCAGTGTAACCTCAAAAATGATACATCATTGTTTTTATTACCATGTCAGTTGGCATTAATTAATGACGTGGACAAATAATACTAACCCTGATCTCTTCTGTAGCAAATTACATTTAACAGTTTTAGGGCTTTACATACACACTGCATGCAACAGGATTATTTATTTATTACTCCATAACACAAACACCTACACCTACATACACACATATACAGTTGTTTTTGATACAGGTCAGTAGCCATCAGATCTGTGAAATGGTGTGTGGTTGCCAGATTTATGGATTGGGGGGGGGGGGTGGCTGCCAGATTATTGGAGTAGATCCTACATAATTGCTGGGAAAATTGGGCTAAAGCCATCGTGTTCACCAGGAAGCCCAGTTCTGCGAACACACGCGGTACTACGTGGGCGTTTACAGGCGCCTGGCCGTTGGGAACACTGTCCAGAGGGATTCCTGCACGGCTCCGTGACCCTGGCCGGGGCTCCGGGGTCGTCTTTGTGCGGTGGTCCCCACGAACTTTTGTTCCTCCCGCAGAGTGCATAGTGGGGGCCGTCCTGGCTCTGGCCACGCCCCCCTGAAGAGAGCTGTCTCTGGGCTTGGACGAGTTTGCAATGCTGGTGGTACCCCACATCTGGGGTGACTGGTGTGCGTCTTTGTCTGAGCATGGAAGTTCTAATGCAGAAGTTGTCGTTGTATGTTCCTCATTTGGTGTTTGGTCACTGCTATATTCTCATCGGACTAAACGCTGCTACCTGTCTGTAAATCCTCCTCAACCTTGGTATAAAGTTGCTATATAAACATAATAATAATAATAATAATATAATAATAATATAACTGAGCTCTGAATAGCACTTGGCACACGCACACACGGCAGATCTTACTTCAGGCACGATGTCATTGCCCGAGAACACATTTCATTAGGAGCTGGTTTATTGAGTCATGACTACGGCGCTCTGACGAGGAGCTGCATCGTGACTCCTGTGGTGGAGCTTGTCTGTTCTCCCGCCCTGCCGCGCAGCCTACCAGCTGCTCAGGAAGAGACGTGCTGAATAATGAGAGAGAGGGAGAATTCCTTTTAGCAACCTTGGCTTCTCTGTTTCTCTGGTGTATACAGAACTGCGGAGTGTTGTCTTTCCCAAGCCTCCCTCCTTCCACTGTTCTGTGTGTGTGTGATCTGCTGTCTGGGAGTCAGACTTTGCTCTATTGATCTGGTATCGATCTGTGACGCCAGCGTTGATGCCCTTGTGAATCAATGCAGCTTACTGAAAACTTTGAGAGCCCCCTCACAAAAAAGAGCCCCCCCTTGCTGCACACACACACACACACACACACACACACACACACACACTGCCCTCTCTAGCAGCCCTTTCTCTTTCACTTCCTCTTTACACTCCCGTCTTCCCTGTACAACTGTCGGACTCCAGCCAGCAGCCAATGACGGCGCTCCTTTCGCACAGAGGTAATTCCACTGGCCTGCCCGTTGTGGAGCAATGACCTATCTGCAGCGTGAGGATCGGCGTTGGGTCAGACCACGGCGATCCTGACCTCTCCTCCGTAAGGGGCAGCTTTAAGGTTGTTTAGTGCTAACCCAGCTGTTTTGGTGCACGTGCTACCACTGAAGTAGGCTTGTCTCACCTGCTCTGGGTTGGAGACGGTTTTTCCTCACGGTTCTTAAGTCCACTAAATTTAGGAGCACAGCTGAGGTTTGTGGGTTTTTAAAACATTTTAATACCACAGCACAAAGGGCGAGTGCTAGTGTGGCATGTCCACGGCGCTCTACTATTTTGCATTGCTTCCTCTTTCTGATTTATTCCTGTCATCCTTTTAAAAGATGAGTGTGATCCATCCCTCGCTACATCCCTCCCCCCCCCTGGGTTCTGGCCATGTAACAGATCTGTCTCTCTCCGCTAAGCTGCTGTCTCGTTCACACTCTCGGTGTGCGGCGCATTCTTCCTTCCTCAACACACTCTGGTCTCGTTTTGGACCTTCAACTTCACATTGGATTCACATTAGGGTCGGTCTGTCTCTGTCTGTCTGTCTGTCTGTCTCCCTCCCTCCCTATAATGTTTCTCACAGCCGTGCAAATGTCCTCCTTCCTTGCTCTGGTATTTTAAGTCCTTCTCCCTATCGTGTGTTTTAATATGTGAAGGTCGGGTCACAGACACAATGCAAAAATCCACTCGGTGCTCTTTAACCGCTTGCCCTTCCTGGGGGGGGGGGGGGGTCTTTCAAAGTATTAACTTTCAAAGTTAACAGTAATGTTAATAGAGAGAGAGGGAAAACTAAGTGCTTCCTTGCTATGCCACTCGGTTTGCTGTCGTTAATATGAAGAGCTCCGAAAGCTTTGGTGCGCAGGCAGAGACAGAGAGCCCGTTGTCTGCTCACTTCCATCAATTACACACTGCCATCTGAGAGAATGTGTGTGCGTGCGAACTTCTATATTGTAGCTCTTACCTGTGAGGGGCAGCAGGGCTGACTGGGTGTGTGTGAACCTACACCACCCTCCTCTCCCACAACCCCCCACCTTTGTGTCTCTCTTTCTGTGTCTTTACCATCCTTCATTTATTCTTTCTATACATCATCAGGTGGCAGACCCTCCCTTCTCTCTCAGCTGGGTTATTCATGCTCCTCATTTCCAGTATTTTTGGATTTTGTTCATGATTAACCGGCAAGCGTGGAATGTGCAAATAAAATCTAACAAATGTACAACGTTTTTGGCAAGACATTTTATTTAAGGCTAGAACTAGGGTGTGTGTGTGTGTGTGTGTGTGTGTGTGTGTGTGTGTGTGTGTGTGTGTGTGTGTGTGTGTGTGTGTGTGTGTGTGTGTGCGTGCGCCTGCGCCTGTCCGGATGGCTTTTCTGTGAAGTGCACAGTGGGGAGACTCTTGGCACAGCGGCAGGAGTCAGACATGATGGAGAAAGAAACACTGCAATGTTGAGGAACTTCAAATCCAAGTGTGTGTGTGTGAGCAAGCAGTTCATCTGCCGTCATAATTCACATTTATAATAGGCCAGCCCCCGAGGCCTGCATGTCTGTATGAGCAAGCCAGTAAGGAAAGGTGAGAACAAGCCCCCAGCAGAGGAGACAGAGAGAGAGAGACACAGACAGATGAGCAGACAGAAAAGGAGGGAGGGGGAGCGAGAGAGGAGGACACACGCAGGGGAGTGGGAGAGAGACACAGAGACAGACACAGAGTGAGGTGCATGCAGAGAGAGCGGGTGAGAGAGGCATGCAGGCAGGCAGGCAGACAGACGGGAGCGAGGGAACTTTATGGTGGTGACAGCTATGCTCCTGACTGAACCCCCTTCCTCTACCCACAATCCCTCTCTCTTTTGTGTCTGTTCCCATCCTCTTCACCTTCCTACAGAAGTCTCTGCTCCTGACTCCGCCCCCTCCCCCTTCTGCTCCGGACTCCGCCCCCTCCCCCCCTCTGCTCCTGGCTATTCTTCCTTCTTTTTGCTTTTTTTGTTCTTCCTGTTTCCTCTTTCACACGGACGTCTGACTGTTCGCTGGCTTTCGTCGTCCTCTGTGCGTGTGAGCGTCGGGGTCCGGGGCGGCGTGGGCAGCCTCCCTCCTTGCGTGATGTTTGTTTTTCCAGATGCAGTGGGAGAGGCGGGTGGGTGGAGGCATCTGAGGGAGTAGGGCACACCCGGCGGTGACTCTGCAGTGGAAGCAGCTGCAAGTGGGGTGTTGACACTGAAGAGCGCCGCCCTGCTGTCTGGCTGTCTCGGTGACGCTGCACTCCGTGCTCCCACAAATGGCTGAATGATTGTAGCACTCCGACTCTTATTTTAATGTAAAGAGCAGCTTCATTTAATCATGATGCAGAACTCAGAATCTGGTGGCTCTGTAGTTTTGTGTGTGGGTGTTGTTTGGTGATGAGTGAGTGAGAGGGAGAGATGCATGGTGAAGATGGAGGAGAGGTGGAGATTGATGGAGAGATGGTTGGTGCGGAGAGAAGAAGGCTGTGGAGACGTTGGGGGGGTGAAGGAAGGAGAGTGGTTGAGAACTAATCACACACTTGGAACAAAAATCACGTAGGAGAGGGATAAGGGGTGTGTGTGTGTGTGTGTGTGTGTGTGTGGAGGGAAGATCAGAGGCTCACTAGAAGAATGGCTCTTTGTGTTAGAGTAAATGTTTTGGTTTGGCTATATGCATAATGGAGAGATCAGTCAGGTTAGAGGGAGACACCTCGGTGGAGGAGAGAGGCCGTTCTCTTCACGTCTCCTCCGGAACGGAAGCCTGTGCGGTTACTACAGGGTGGACACGCCAACTCGGATGGGTAGATGGGAGGAGTTCCTCTGTTACCATGGCAACTCTGAGCGGGCACCTTCTCCTGTGACCTCTCACTTTTTCTTTTGTGTTAAAACTCTTCTGTACAGCCAGCATATTCTCCTTCATGTTGAACTTTGTGTGTGCTGCTTCACTTCACACACACACACACACACACACACACACACACACACACACAGACCCCTCTTGTTCAGTGTTTCGGGGCAGGAGAAGGAGTCTTCCTCAAAGCCTTCTTTCTCTCATACACTCGCATCACGCTCACTCAAGCACGCGCGCGCACACACACACACTCACACTTTTTTTCTCTCTTCCTCATTCTCTCTGGTGTGGTGTGTGATGTCTCTGTCTCTGTGCAGATGTGATATGGAGCAGCTGTTGAGTTTCTGTGGATTGCGAACCCCCCCCCCGTCACCTCGTTACAGTGCTGCACCTCTCTCTGGTATTCTGTGTGTGTGAGATATTACAGGTTCTATATGAGGTTCTACCTTCTCCTCCACAAACCTGCTAGAAATCTCCTTCTCACTTACTTGCTCTTTGGTGTTTGTGCAGTGTGTGTGTGTGTGTGTGTGTGTGTGTGTGTGTGTGTGTGTGTGTGTGAGAAATCCGGGATGATCCGTTCCTAATCAGGAACGGCAGTTGATCCCAGCAGCTTTCGCTTAATCTCTCTTTCTCACTCACACACACACACACACACCCAACGGAGCTGTGGCAAGCTGGCTCATTTATGGGCTTAATGCCGTGTGTGTGGATTTGAATTTTTGGGGGGTGTGTTCTGTTTGAGATAACAGAATGCGCGTCCCCTATCTATCTCTCTATCTATTTATTAATTATTTCATTAATTTTTTAAAGCAGATGTAGTGTGTGGGTCAGTGGTTGGTCAGCCTCGACCTTACGGACTACTACGATAATTCAAGTGTATGTGTGTGTGTGTGTGTGTGTGTGTGGCTGGTAGTGACCGGTGTAGATTGGCTTTTCCTCTCTCCTCCTTTCTCACATTCCTTTTAATGACGTAATTGGGCCGCCATGGCAACGTGAGCTCAAGCGGGACTCCAGGGCCACGTCCAGCGGGATGTTTCTCTTTCAGCACTTTCAGTCATGTGTCATTCGTCCAGCTCTGCCAGCTCATGCTCTTGGGGTGGAGCTGCTGGCTTCACACCCTTCTCGGCCGCTGTGTGTGTGTGTGTGTGTGTGTGGTTTCCTGCTCTGCGTTTCCAAGGTTACTATATCTCATGGGCGGAAAACCTGCGACGGACCGAGGCTGAACCTTTCTTAGTCTGATTCGAAATGCGCGTGCGCACACACACAAGCGTACGTACGTATGGATGGATGAAATGGCGTAATAGCTGGTGAATGTGGCCTTGACATGAAACAGAACAGCTCACGGCAGTTTCTTTGATCATGCGCGCGCGCACACACACACACACACACACACACACACACACACACACACAGTAGACAGGCACTTTGTCTCTTGGTCTTCGTATGGGATGTTTGAGGCTGATGGGGATTGAGAAGGAAAGAGCACACTGGCATGCTGTAGACTAAGAGCCAGAAAGGCCATTTCCTTCCCGTCACTCTCCTTTGACCTGTACAGTTAAATAGTTACTTTAGTTTAGCATCTCCCTGGAATGACTGCAGCATGACTACTCTCAGAATCTTTCTCTCTCTCAGCCCTGGGAGGATGGGGTTCTTGCCCCATGGATGAGTGTATTCCAGACTGCTCTCTTTGTGTAAACAGGCAAATTATTTGTGTTTTTTTCGGACCGGCCCCTGTGAGGTCTCCTCTCTCTGGTATTCTGTGTGTGTGTGATTTTTTTTGGACCGCCCCCTGTGAGGTCTGTCTGGCTCTCCTGTCTTGGTCAGCGAGTCGTTCCTGGTGGGGGATGGGAGGGAGTCCATTTCTGTGTGAACTCTTAAGTGTTTACGTGTTTTATGTGGACCAGAAACACTCCATGGCTCCTTGTGTAGGCCATGCCGTGTGTGTGTAATAAAGTACAGGGATGAATGTAACCCCCCCCCCCACACACACACACTTTCAGACTGACCTGCCACCATCTGAGAACACACGGACATGCAGCATTTCCTGCTTTTCCAGCAGCACTTCCAGCTGTTCCTGTCCCAACCCCCGACAGCTCCCCCCCCCCACCTCTCTCTCTCTCTCTCTCACTCACACACTCACACACACACACACACACCTGTGCGTCTGTGTGAGTCATGCAGGTTTGCCTTGTGTCTGTGTGATCTGTGTGGTGGGGCACTTGTGTTGGCAGCAGACATCATATGGGCCTGTATACACACAGACACGCATACAGTGGCGGACACCTGTGAAAGTGCTTGGCATAGGGTGGCCCGCCTCCTCTTCCTGAGTTGTTTCGAACTAGCGGAAGGATGGGGGCGGGGAAGGAAATGTTACTCAGGCCAGGCTTTCATCAGACCTCTTATACTGGCAAGGTGTCCCTCTGTCCTGTGTGTGTGTGTGTGTGTGTGTGTGTGTGTGTGTCTAGTGCACATGCATGTACCTGACTCCATCCACGTCTGAAAAGCACACACCAAGTCTCTGCTCAGTTGCTGAGGTTTTATCACAGGACCTTTTTAATATTAATCAAGCTCCACCCCCATCATTTGCTCCGCAACCTCAGTCCCCTCAAACCGAACAGGCGTTTGCTTTTGGCGTCTCGGGAGACACTGCTGAAACGCTGTGAGCAAACGTCTTTAACAGCAGAACGTAGTTAGAAACTGTTGCATCATGGCTCTCCCTCTTGGCAGTAGGGGGCGCCAGTGAGACTGAGGAAACTGGTACAAGGGGCAGCGGAGGGGCTTGGCCACGAGGCGGTGGAGTAGTGAGCTTGGGGGTGCACACTCACACAAGCCCTATATTGACAAAAGTATTG
>NC_137510.1:24287500-24392500 GCF_041902795.1 Electrophorus electricus
CGGTGACGGTGCGCGGCGAGTACTGGCTGGTGCCCACGCTCGCCGACAACGGCAAGGACATCAGCTGTGTGGTGACCCACCGCACGCTAGCCACGCCCCAGACTTTCCCCATGAACCTGGTGATCGAATGTACGGCCACACCCCTTCCCGCCCACTAGCTACAACACAAGCCCTGCCCCCCACTTTATTTCCATGTTGTTGCTGAGCTGGAGGAATGAATGGATAGATGGTCTCTAATTGAGCCAGTGCAAAACCATGAAGGCTGCTCAGGCTCACGGAGACTGCAGTGTGTGTGTGTGTGTGTGTGTGTGTGTGTGTGTGTGTGTGTGTGCGCGCACTCTGACTGAGGGCAGGTTTCATGGCTATGCTGATAGTTAATAGCTGATGCCTCACATAAAACCTCTATGCAAAGTTACCACACAACACATGGTAAATATCTCTCGCGCTCTCCCAGATCCCCCGCAGGTGAAGATCGTGGGATACGATAACAACTGGTATCTGGGCCGCACGAACGTGGTCCTGACCTGCCAGGCTGACGGAAACCCCATCCCCACCACCGTGACCTGGCGAACGTAAGCATCCCGTCCCTCACCACCTCCTCTTCCTCCTCCGAGCCGCCTTCATGCCAGGCTGTCCGTGCGCTTTGATGATGTGGGCAGTGGTAGCTCAGTGGTTAAGGTACTTGACTTGTAATCGGAAGGTTGCTGATTCAAGTCCCACCACTGCCAAGTTTCCACTGTAGGGCCCCTGTGCAAGATCCTTAACCCTCAGTTGCTCAAGTTGTATTCAGTCATAATTGTAAGTCACTTTGGATAAACGCATCAGCTAAATGCTGTAAATGTAAAAGCCCTGTTAGCTTGCTCCATGCAGGCCCTGTTTCTGTAGCCTTAGCTAACCTGAAGGTGTCAGAAAGCATCAAGCACAAGGTGGTTAAGATTAGCCTCTCTGTCTTCACGGTGCTTCCTGGACCGTTCCTCACCAGCTGGGTGTGTAAGTGAGACCTGTAACATGGCGTCCTGCTGTTAACGTGATGTCCCGCTGCTTTGGCAGGATGTCCGGACTGATGCCCGACCCGGTGCAGGTGAACGAGAATAAACTGACTGTGCTGAAGGTGGACGAGACGGTCAATGCCACCTTCATCTGTGAGGTGAGGAACCGGCTCGGAACGGGGAGAGACCAGGTCACCACAGCCGTGCGAGGTGAGTGAGGACGCGCACGTACACACATGCACACAGTGTTGTCCATTCCAGCCACGCTCAGTGTCTTCTCGCAGGGGGTTGTGGGTACTGGTGTAAGGCCATTTGTTCACTTTGCGCTTTCCTCTCCACCATCCATCCACCACGTGTCATCCCTCGCTTAATCCACCTCCGCTTTTGGACTCTGGGCTCCAGTTTGTTCTGTCTGGGTCCAGGCGAGCTGTTCCCCTGACCTCAGCTCTGTGGAGTCTTCTTAGCTGTCGAGTCTTCGCCCTTCTAACACTCTTCTCTTCGCTCTTCTCTTTCCCATTTAAACCTTTTCGGAGCTGTGTTCACCGGCCAGCTGAGCTGTGCTGTGCCGCGGGATCAGTATCTCATGAGTCCTGCCTGAGTCCCGCGTCACGCTTATGCCTGCTGACCACGGGAACGTCCTCATGCTGAACTGAACCAGTGTTCCGAGCTGAGTGGTGATTCCACAGCATGCCTCACGCTTTCTCACACACACACACACAGTGCGTTGGGTCAGCTGTGGGTGGGGTCGTTCTTTCTCCTGTCCCTCCAGGGCCTGATGTTCTGGAGCAGATTGCTGCTCACCAAGAACTTCTGCACTTAACCATAGAGAATATGTGCATCTCACTGGCAGCTGGCATATTTAGAGGGTTCTCTCTCTCTCTCTCTCTCTCTCTCTCTCTCTCTCTCTCTCTCTCTCTCTGTCATCTTCCCTTGCTCTTTGTCACTTATGTCTGTGTCTAACTCCAGTGTGTCCGTGTGGTGGTGCAAAATAAAAGTGCGTCTGTCCCTGTGTGACTGATGGCCGGGCGGGGGAGGGGGGTGAGCCCGAGATGAAGAGCTCTCCTCCTTCCTGGCTCCCCAGCGTTATTCTAATGGAGCGATCTGGAGGGGATAAGCTGGAGAGAGACGGGGCGGGGGGGGGGGGGGTAGACAAGAGGAACGAGGAACGCCGATGACGTTTAAAATCCCGTCTGTCTCTCTCTCACACACACCCACTTTCGCCTTGTTTGTTCTCTCACCACATCCCGTCTGTCTCTGCTGTTTCAGTCCTTCTCCTTTTGCTTACACATCAGTAATTGTACCAGTGTGTGTGTGTCTCTCTCTCTCTCTCTCTCTCTCTCTCTCTCTCTCGCTCTCTCTCTCTCGCTCTCTCGCTCTCTCTCTCGCTCTCTCGCTCTCTCTCTCGCTCTCTCGCTCTCTCTCTCGCTCTCTCTCTCCAACACAATCTTGTGCTCACTCTCATCGCCGAAGCCGCTCAGACGGGATAGGTCACGCCCTCTGTCCTCATCCCTTCGTGCAGGCCCGGCTGGCCTGTGGGTGTTGCGTCATGGACGGAGATGGCACCGCAGGCAGGAACAGCCAGACGTGTTTCTGGCACCGCAGGCAGGAATTACGCAGTACTGGAGTTCTCTTCTGTGCGGTTTCTACCCCAGTTTGGCGGCCATAGTTCAGGCGTGGGTTGCGAGCGGCTGCGGTTGGTGTAGAGTGCTGAGAGCCCACGGGGGTTGGAAGTCCTCGGCTGACGTGATGGGCAGCTCCACTTCCTGATCGCCCCAACCTGTTAGGCCAAAACTCCAATTCAAGCGGTCTCTGCCATCCGAACGCGCATGTCTGTGTGTGTGTGTGTGTGTGTGTGGGGGACGGGGGGTGATCAGTAGCGTATATATGAGGCACTGTTACCGGGACGGGGGGGGTGATCAGTAGCGTATATATGAGGCACTGTTACCGGGATGGGGGGGGTGATCAGTAGCGTATATATGAGGCACTCTTACCGGGGGGGGGGGGGGTGATCAGTAGCGTATATATGAGGCACTCTTACCGGGACGGGGGACGGGGGTGATCAGTAGCGTATATATGAGGCACTCTTACCGGGACGGGGGGGTGATCAGTAGCGTATATATGAGGCACTCTTACCGGGACGGGGGACGGGGGTGATCAGTAGCGTATATATGAGGCACTCTTACCGGGACGGGGGACGGGGGTGATCAGTAGCGTATATATGAAGCACTCTTACCGGGACCGGGGGGGGGGGTGATCAGTAGCGTATATATGAGGCACTCTTACCGGGACGGGGGGGGTGATCAGTAGCGTATATATGAGGCACTCTTACCGGGACGAGGGGGGTGATCAGTAGCGTATATATGAAGCACTCTTACCGGGACGAGGGGGGTGATCAGTAGCGTATATATGAGGCACTCTTACCGGGACGGGGGGGGGGGGTGATCAGTAGCGTATATATGAGGCACTCTTACCGCGTGGACGCATCATGGCAGGTAAGTGCAAAAGCACTAACGGGCGCGAACACGGTCAAGACCCGCTCGGCTGCCATCACCCCCGGCAACCGTCTCCATGGTGACTCTGGTCATCCTGAACAGATTTAACTTGTCATGGAGCCACTGCTTGGTTGTGTGTGTGTGTGCGAGCGAGCGAGCGAGCGAGAGAGAGAGAGAGAGAGAGGTATGCAGTAGTTACTAGCAACGCTACTCCCAGACCTTCATGTTCTGGAGAGGGAGAAGCAGAGGAGAGGAGAGAGGGGACCTGGCTGTAACCCCTTGTTGCCATCCGGACTCCCCCTCACTTTCTGTTCCTCCCTCTCTTGCGCTTTAAATGTTAATTCCTTCTCTCTCCATCTGTCGACTTACTGGTGTTGCTGTTATAAAGAGAAAAGCATGTGACACTCCAGATCATCACAGCCCTCCCCCCTCCTAAGATCCGGAAGAAGCTGGAAGTCGGTGTTTAACTAGCCCTCCTAGCCCCGCCTACCCATGTCTGGCCCCGCCCACACGTCTAGCTCCGACCCCTCCTGTGTCTTTGGCGTTGAAGCATCGCTCCTCTCCGATGCACATGCAGTTTAACTCCTGCGACTGCGTCTTACTGGGAGAGTGGGAGGGGTGTGTGTGTGTGTGTGTGTGTGTGTGTGTGTGTGTGTGTGTGTGTGTGTGTGTGTGTGTGTGTGCACGAGTGGGAAAGAAGTAAGTATGTACTTGCATAGTGGGGTGTAAACAAGAACACAATGATTGGCTCAGACACAATCCTGTACCTGTAGTCTTCTACGTGTCTGTGTGTGCGCGTGTGTACACACTTTAGGAGACTAAGAGCATGTGTGTTTAGTGGAAGAGGGAGGCAGTGTTTGGAGTAGGAGATCAGAGAGGTGTGTGTGTGTTCCTGTTTTAGCATTGCTTTTAGGGCAGTGTCACCCACTTACAGGCAGGAAACCAGAGAGAGTGGAAAAACCGATTTGATGGAGAGAGCGAGGGAGAGAGAGAGAGAGGGGGAAGGAGACAAGAGTGGAATGGTTTTGAATTTGTATTCTTTATACATTACTTTTGAGTCCCTAGTGACTGACACACACACACACACACACACACACACACACACACAGCTTCTTTTTTTTCCCCCCCTCTATGTCCAAGTGTCAGTTCTGTAAGCATTTGAATGTGAGAGCCGCATTAGATGGCAATGGCCTCGCACGCTTTCTTTCTGAACACACGCGCGCATGCACGTATGCAGTCACGCTCGCTCTGTGTTGCTGGCCAGTGAGAAAACGGGCTGTGTGCTGTTCTATATTTGTGGCTTCAAGTACGTCTGCTGTGTCACACTCAGTCATTGCCTCCATCCATCCATCCATTCATCCTTTCTCCACTCTGTTGCCCTCCCCCGTGAGCCTGTCATTTCATTTGCCCCCCTGTTCTCTCATGCTGGTGGGCTGGAAGTGCAACAAACTGGCCTTACAACGAGCAGTACTGAGGGGAAATCACTCACCACATACACACCTGCACGTACGAACACAGTCAGGCAGACCGGCAGTGCGTGAAACTGAAATGAAGCGTCTGCGAGTCGTCCCCCCCTCCCTCCCTCCCTCCCTCTCTCCCTCCCTCCCTCCCTCTCTCCCTCCCTCCCTCCCTCCCTCTCTCCCTCCCTCCCTCTCTCTCTCCCTCCCTCTCTCCCTCTCTCCCCCCTCTCTCTCTCTCCCCTCCCTCTCTCTCTCTCTCTCCCCTCCCTCTCTCTCTCTCTCTCTCTCTCTCTCTCTCCCCCTTCCCCCTTTCTCACCTTTGTCCCCCTGTTTCTTTCTCTCCTCCTTTAGAAGCCCCTGCCCCTCCCTCCAACGCGGGCGTGGTGGCGGGCGCGGTCATCGGCAGCCTCCTGGCCATCTTATTGGTCGGCGTGCTCATCTCCGTCTTGGTAAGCCGTAGCCGCCGGCAACAGCAGGGTTACCGAGGCAACAGCAAGGCCGACTCGGCGGCCCACCTCTACAGCTCCGGCGGCAAGAATGGCGCAGGCAACAATGGCAATAACAACACGCCCATCTATAGGGGTGAGGCGGGGCTGTCCGAAAAGGCGGCCAACCACGGCGTGCACCCCGGGGGCGTGGCCCTGGTGGAGAGCACACCCACGGCCCAGGACATCTTGCTGAGCAGCGAGCTGGACGAGGCGGAGCGCAGGAAGTTCGACGAGCTGGAGGAAGAGGACGAGCGGTACGACAACTTCAGACCAGGCGGGCCCATCTTGCAGCTCCGCCCGCACGACGAGGACCTGGGTGCCGGCTACCTCGACGACATGGAGTCGCAGAGGGACGGCTCGGTCATCTCCCGGACTGCTGTCTATGTGTGAGAGGAGAGGGACAGAGAGACGGATGGAGAGATGAGCGAGAAGGGAGAGGTGGACCAAGAGGAGAGTGGACCGGTTTCCAAAGGATTCCTTTTCTTCCTCTTCTACAATTATTCATTGTGTACTACACATCAAATTTGAACTGGGAAAAGAAGCATAAAAGAGAATCAGAATTAATGCCGACTGGATGGATGGATGGATGGATGGATGACTGCAGTGAATATGGACACAGGACTGAGAGGCTGGAGAACAGAGACTGAAGATAAGGAACAATCTGGCTTTTACAGTGCAACACAACAGTTGTCATGGTGACTGAGAGTTTCTGAGAGTAACGGGAGACTTTAAATGTGCACACTGCATTATATGTAACACACACACACACACACACACACACACACACTTGCACCCTGACATACACAGGCTGTGTTCGGGGGGCGGGGAGGGACATGCTGGATTGTGAAGCGGCAGCAGTCGATTTGGGTGCGTCTGAGAGGGTGAATATTTCATTACGTGTCATCGCCCCGTGCTGCCTGGCTGTCCAGGGGCAGCAGAGGTTAAACATGTGAGCAGCACCTGTCACCAGTGGCTTCTGACTAGTTCTGGCCGGATACAGGGATGGCAATGTGCAGGACTGGGGGGAGGGGGGGGCTTTGTGGGTGCTGTGATGACCTTGTACCCGTTGGCTGTATACAGCACCTGTGAAGTGTTTACACTAAAATCTTGTTAACTGAGGTGAAGCACAGTAACAGTGTGGGATGTGTTAACCCCTAACCTACACAGATCAGTCTTCCCCTCAGATCTCGTAGGCTCACACCTGTGACTTTTCATCAGTCCATAAATGTCCATGCTCTCGCACTCCTTCCTCTAAATGCTGCTCATCTGTAGTGATTCACTCTGCGTGGCTGCATTGCTGCGTCTGTAGGTTGCACCAACACTGACTCACCAGCTGCCTGATTCTGGCCACTGGTTATTTTTAGATGACTGAGTGACTCCTAAACTGAGTTTTCCCCACATCCTTTGTGTGCAGAAGAGACGCACACTTCACACATCCCCTTCAGCTGGTGCGTTCGCACCAGTTTTACCACCCGGGTCTGCACAAGTTTGCACAAACGCAATTTACAACTAGTGGACAGCAAGGCCAAAAATGTGTTTTGCGTGTTTGCAAGTGCGAGCACTCTAATGATCGGTTAGATCATTAGCTGTCCCTCTCGTTACGGCCCTCAGAAATTTGGACAAACGTGTAATTCCACAATATAATAGACAACGGGGACGGTGTCCGTGTCCGTGTGCGCCTGCATGCGATTTGTGCCAAAAGGGGCCGTTCGCGCGAGTGTGTGCAGATTCACTCCGTCACCCGGTCGGGGCAGGTGCAGCTGACCTGCCCCCTTCGCTGCAGACGTCACCCGCCCCTCAGTGACCTTTCTCGACCCACCAAGGTCATACTGACGAAGGCTGCTGTGGCATGCAGCTGAACTGGGCACATGGAGCTGTTTGAGCTCCATGTCTCCAAATGCACATGCCCAAATTAGTTGCCATGGCCACACAAATTTTGAATATCCCTTACAGATAGATTGTTTTGTTCTTTTCTTTTTACATTTGTCACTTAGTTGAGACTCCAGTCTGATGATGGAAGAGAGAGAGAGAGATTGTGTGTGTCTGTGTATATACAATATATATATATATATATATTGGTGTGAGGTGTCTGAAATTTATTTTTCTTACATGAAAATCCTGTGATAAATGTCTATACTTCTATATATTGTACATAAGAGAGTTCAGTGTGCTGAATGAGGTGTGTGTGTGTCATCACGTGTTGTCATGGCATGAAAGATGAGCATTGGTTTAGCAGAACGTCAGCCGTGGGGACTTTAAACCCAGCATGCACGGCACAAGTCGAACCATTTCAGTGAGCTACAACTGTTCGGTCGCTTAACTGTGCTGTGTGTGTGTGTGTGTGTGTGTGTGTGTGTGTGTGTGAGAGAGAGACAGAGAGAGTCAGAGTCAGTGTGTTAAATGGTGTCTGACTTGAGGGCAAGGAGCAGTTCGTCCATGCTCTCAGGGTCTCAGACAGAGAGACACAAGCATGCACACACACAGAGCATGATTTAAACTGGGTATCTCTCACCCAGCATGATTTAAACTGGCTATCTCTCTCTCTCTCACACACACACACACACACACACACACACACACACACACACACACACACACACACACACACACACACACAGAGTCATCGTTTGTCAGACTGGCTGCCCTTGAATTTCGAAGAACATCTCTGCTCTCTTGAATGAGTGTAGGCCAAAGGCATGCTGGGTAAAGTAGTTTTTTTAGGTTACACCATTTCTGGCACTGTAGCTGTGTACAGCGCAGAGAGACGGCGCCTTGGGCTTTAGTGCAACCCACTTTACGTCCTGACCGGAAGCTCCGCCAAACTGGTGCTCTGCCTTTGGCGTGAGGCTAAACTCCTTTTTATCGCTGCAAGCGAGAGGATGGGGGGGGGGGGGGGTTAAGCATCCCCACTTGTTAGTCAAGAACGCGCCGACCTTCCGGCACGAGCAGCAAGTTGCGGCCAAGGACGGAACACTTGAAGAATATTAAGGAAGTGCCGTTCCCCTCCGCTTCTGGGACCTGGAGGGGTCTGAGACTCTCATCTCTTCACACACGCGTGTGTTTGTGAACATTCCTGATGTTGTAGCTGTCTTATGTTTTAAAGCTGTGGAATTTAAATCAAAAGCCTTAATGTGTCTCAACCAAACCAGTCTCTCTGTACATAATATAAATATATACATAGAAATGTGATAGAAGACTGAACAGTTGATGCCTCATTGGTGTATGTCTGTGTGTCTCAATCATGGAAAGCATGAAGGACTTTTTTTCCATAATTTTAACTGAAATGTAACTATTTTAAATTTGATTTTAAACCGTCTCATTGTTGAATTAATTTATCAGTTTCGAATGCTCTGTCGATGTGCTGTGACACCCACGATCCCAACATCACTAACCTGTCAGGTTTTTTTTTTTTTTTTGAGTTAATCTGGTGTCTGAAAGCATTTTAGTCTTTGTAATTTTTTCAGTTTGTAATTAAAGTCTTTAAAAACGTGGATGAGGACGCGTGTCCTGCTTGCTCGTGCATGTGCTGCCTCTGCTTTCCACCTTCTCATGTTTGAATCAGCATTTTGAAACATTCTGTGTGTAGAACTGCCCGCGCTCGTGTGTTTATAGACGTCCTGCGTATCTGCCGACCCAGATAGAGCTGAATGGGACCCTGCAATTGGCCCATTTTAAGACTGACTCACTCAGCTGCATACATACACAACTATTAGTTTGGATCAGGGTCATATAACTGTGTGTGTTTGTTAGTCAGTGACACGCGAATGCTCCCTGGTTTAGTTCCATTTGGGACCTGGGCTGCAGGCTAACGGACTGCTGCAGGGAAGAACGTGGACCAGTCGGTGTGGGAGTGAAATGACCAGTTAAGGGAACACACGCCAGCGCCGCTCATGATGGAGAGCTGCTGTCAAGAGATGCTTTCTTTGAACTAGAGAAGCAATTTGGTCAAAGTTTCAACTTTGCAAAGGAGTGGGGGTGGAGGTTTGAAGAGGGTAGGGTGCGTGGGTGTGTATGTGTGTGTGGGGGGGGTGCCTAGAGGAGTTCAGCTCACTGCGTTTTCTTCAGTGGTATGAATGCATTAGCAGGTGACCCTGTTAGAATGGTAACGCATAATACGACAGACTTTCCTTCCAGAAGTAGTTCTGCCCTACATTCTGTCCTCCTCCCTCTCTCTCTCTCTCTCTCTCTGCCCCCCCTCTTCTGGAGTTGATGGGGTCAGAGTCTCTGTGCTCTTGGCACACTTGTACATGTCACTGTCGTTTGGAGTTGGAGGGCTTTTTCTTGGCTATTTAGCCATCTGCTCGCTCTAATTGCTTTGGATTGCAACCTGGCGTGAGGACCAGATGCCCCCCACACTCTCTCTCTCCCACTCTCTCTCTCTCTCTCTCACACACACACTCACACACACACACAGTCTGTTGGTCTCTCTGGCTCACTTGTTCTTCCACACTGTCTCTCTCTCTCTTCTCTCTCCTCCTTTTGACATGCGCTGAATTTATTATTAACAATAACTGCATGCTAACGTCTAATGCTTTAGGCTGTCGGTTGCTGAAGGACAGCAGTCCAGTAATGGCTACGAGCCAGTGGACTGC
Source organism: Electrophorus electricus (assembly GCF_041902795.1). NCBI lineage: Eukaryota > Metazoa > Chordata > Actinopteri > Gymnotiformes > Gymnotidae > Electrophorus > Electrophorus electricus. The sequence continues at coordinate 24,297,522 of NC_137510.1, forward strand.
AGTGTGTTTACACAACTGTGTGTGTGGAGTCATATCACAACAGGAAGACAAACAGAATGGGCAACGTCAGTGTAATGAGTTGTGGATGACTAAAATGCCGCCGCGCGCGTGTGCATACACTCTTACCAACACACTGCATTCCTCAAGTCATTTGTTTGCCAAACATACGCACACACTCATTACATGCCTTCTGCATTTCAGGCCTGCAAGGCCTGCATCATTTCGCTCGATGACGGAAGGCGAGAATCGTGGCTGAGAGGGGGCGGTTGGCCGTGTGTGTGGGGATGAGGGTTCAGGGGGCAAGTGGCACGTGCAACTGCTTCACGAGCCCAGCGGATTGGCCAGGGCTGAGCTGACGAGGCGATTTGGACCACGGCGTTAGTGGATGGATAGGTGCGTGTGCAGTGGGACACTAGTTTAACCCCCTGCTGGCTTGCAAGGATCGCCCGGTGTTTTCCCATCTCCCGTGGCGACTCGCTTGGCTAAGGCATTATCTGTCGATAACAGATGAATAGATGATCCGGCCTTGTGGGATCTTTACTAATTGCCTAACATTGATGATCATTCAACGCCCAGAGGCTAACTTGCACTGACCTGATGCCAAGGTCATTACCATGGCGAATGGGCTTGCTGGCAATGTTTGCCAACTGAAATTTATGGAATTGGCTGGTTGATTGTGTCTGGTGGTTGAGAAAAAAAAAAAAAAAAAGTGGCTATCAGCAGTCATTGCATACTCTTTGCAGGTAACCATAGCAACGCTGATATGCAATGAATGCATAAGTCCAAATTATCACTGGTCTTTTTGCTCCATCTGTGTAATGGAGCAAATGTGATGCACAGGTTGATGTAACAGAAAACGTCAAAAGACAGGAGTGTGTGTGTGTGAGATAGGGGTACCGCTGTGTGTGTGTGTGTGTGTGTGTGTGTGTGTGTGAGTGAGAGAGAGAGAGAGAGAGGCAGGGGTAGAGGGGCATGCATGAAGGGGAAAACTCTTGCCTGTCTAATTTTTTTTAATTTCTCTGTTTTTTGGGCTATGGGGTTGGGCAGAGGATCCTCGTCACGGAGGACGAGCGGTCAGGATGACTGATGGATTGTGGGACACCACAATGATGCGTAATTGGCCTTCTGCCAAATACTGAGGACAGAGGGAGGGACAGAAATGGATGAGGAGAGCATGGCCAGGGCCGTGTGGGCTGGGCTCTCTCTCTCGCTCTCTCTCTCGCTTCAGGGGCCAAGAGCTTTGCAGCTGCATTACAACTGGCATGACTGAACACTGTCCACCCCCCACCCCCCCGCCCACCTGCAAAAACAGAACATCATATGAAAGGGAGGAGATGACTGCGTCCTCTCAGGGAAATAAATACAAAAACGCTCTCTCTATCTCTCTCTCACCACACACACACACACCTGGCCCTTTTCAGTGCAGTAATTCAAGCCTGCACGTTGGGTGAAGGGTATGACGAGGGTAACGGAAACATGCAATGTACAAACATGAATAATATTTATTATACTGATTCGAGTTTAAAATGAAGCTGCTTCAATTAGGAATGAGTGAGACATTTATCCTCTTAACAAATAATAAAAATGGACCACATATTTCCTCTAATTTATTGGAGGAGCCACTTAATGGAAATCTATTTTTACCAACCTAAGTAAATAAAGATTCCCTAATCCAGTGGGTAGGAGAGAGCTCTACAGTTGATGCCCAGTTGGTCAGTATTGAAGGCTAAGACGTGTTTTTGGAGAGTAATGAGGGAAAAACCTCAAACAAGGGAGGTGGGGATGAAGTCAGAACATGTGCCTAAGGCTTGCTGGGGTTTGTCGACACGTCTCACGCTGGGGACGTACCGTCATTGGTTGCGGTCAGCTGAGTCGCAGTGTAACAGGCGCGGACATCCACTTTACGTCAAAAAGGCCATTTCTTGCACAGAGTTCTGTGTACACGTTCTAGAATCTTCATCCAAACCTCCTCTGGTATCGTCTCCCCCAGGTCCTCCTCCCAGAGGGACTTTATAGAGGTGAATGACCTCTAATTTCACTGTAGATATGAAATGATTACTTTCAGAGTCAGGACCCGTGTCAGGGAGCGATCTCAAATGGAAATGTTACGGAGGTCAAGGCTGGAAAGTGCGAAGAGCGTGTGGGCAGGGCTACGGATCTGGAAATATCTGGGAAAAAATTTTGTGTAGGAAGTTAAAAACTGCCCGCGAGTTGCTGAAAGGATGCAAAAACCATTCTCACTATACAAGACTTAAAAGGTTTTCATATGAAAGTTTACCACAGCTAGGAAAAATATGAGAAAATGACTGTAGATCAAAATGGTGCTTACGCTGAACTGAGGTGCGGAGGAGGATTGAACAGACGGAGTGAGAGACTACACAAGAGCCTGCAGTGATGCAGCTCTGGGGGATTAGGGTTCTGTACTTCCGTCTTTGTTAAACACTCCTCTCCTCTCCATCTCTTCTGCCCCTGCTCCATCTACCCCCCCCCCCCCCTTGCTTGCTTCTGCAGAAGTGGAGAAGTAATGAAAGGATGTGGATGAATGACTGTGGAACGGACTGAAATGATCTGTCTGACAGCGCAGCAGCACACACGCTTCTCTGCTGTGGCCCCTCGCCTCTCTGTTACACACACGCGCGCGCTCTCTATTCTTGTATAGTCTGTTTCTACTTGGCCAGTTAAAAGTGCAGATCAGACAGCAGAAAGACGAGGCTTGAATACAAGGCCTGCTGCACCACCAGCACAGCCAAATCCACATCATAATTCTGTAACACTTGACCTGTTTATCTGAGTCATAGAAAGAATGTGGAGGAGAAAAGCAAATGAGTGCAAAGGGCTGAAAGCAGAAATGGGTGGAAGGGTGAAGGCAGATGACACGTGATGGTGAGAGCGAAATGGTGGCTGGATGGACCAACAGCCTGGAAGGCCAGTGGCGTGAGAAACAATGCCACTTGCCTCCCTGCTTCCTCAAGAGTCATGCACATCTCTCTCTCTCTCTCTCTCTCTCTCTCTCTCTCTCTCTCTCTCTCTCTCTCTCACAGAGACAGGGACAGTGTCTATCACATACACTCTTCATGTTTTAAGCCCCATATGGTGCAGATTCAAAATAACATATGTTAATGTGCAATGCTGATGTGTGTGCTCCTGTTTTTACATCAAGTAATGATTAGGTCACTTATGTTTGCCCATGTTTTGTCAGTTTGCCTGATTAATTCGGGGTTTGCGTGTATATGCTCGTTTTTTGCGTATAGTTAAACTGTAATAGAGAGACATATTTTAAGAACTGACAATAGGATCCAGTTGAAATGAAAGGCCATCACATGATGTGTCCCTCACTGCAGGTGGGGGTGTGGCTGTGTGATCTGAAGTGGTCGGTGTTTGTCCTGCCTCACTGAGATATCCTGCAATGTCCCAGAAGCCTGTGAGCTACAGTCTAGCGAACTATCCTATCTCATCCTGGAACGCTTGCCATTTAGACATCTACATACTGTACAGTGTATCTACTGTATACTGTATAACATGTATAGACAGACACACACATACACAGTTTCAGTTGACCTCGTCCTGCATCACAGATCAAGCCCAGTAATACTCATGTATGTATTTTTGTACGCGTGCCCTCATAACTGTGCTCTCCCGGCTATTTCTGGCATCCCTTCACAAATAACTAGACCTGTTTTCTAATTCTGCAGGGTACTTCTCGCTGTCTAATTTTGAGCCAACAGTCTGTTTCTTGCAGCATGGCTAATGTTTGTTTGGGTTTCGGTATCCTGAAAGCCCCGCTGTTTTTAGGAACTGTATCCCGCGTCACAGGAAACACAGAACTGTGACGGGCATTGTGTAAAACTGGCATGGCAGGTTTACGGCCTATACGGCACACAGCAATTTGGTTTCGGTACCTAATCATTTTATCTTGAGTTTTGTTTTTTTGTTTTTTCAGCACATATAAGCCAGAACCCTTTCTGATCTTCATGATACAGCCGCTAGTTAAACACAAGCCCTCATCCGGTACCAGTGATAAGTCTGAGGCAGCCTCTCACTGTGTCAGGGTTTAGCTCTAGTGAGGCCGCATATCGTATGTCTCACCTGAGCGGTGTCTAGGCACACATCGCCACCGGTCGTGCCTCTGACGTTTATCAAGCGGGCGGGGGAAACTTTTTTAGCGTGAGACAGTCCCCAGGCTCAAAGCAGGTAGCCTTCTTCCTGGTGTCAGAGAAACGAATACTAGTCAGAGATCTTATTTCAGCGGCGGAGAGAGAGAGTGTTTCTTCAAAATGTATTATTCAGGTATCACACGTGAATTTTAAGTATTGCATTACTTGTATTGCATTACTTGTAAGTCACTTGTAGCAAATACATTTTTTGGCCCTTTAAATATTAAAATGCTCTTTAGAACATGAGCAGAAATGTTTTTAACATGAACCACTTTGTATCACTTTTTGCCTGTGAGTAGCTGAATTGGTCGAGCTCTGAGAAGAGACAGTGGGGGTGTGGTCTTGTACAGATGACTGTACGTGCATGTGGAAAAAACACTCAGTTCATTTCTAATATTACATGTCCACCATCATTCCCAATGCGCATACTACAGATCTGCATGTATACCACAGACTTCGAACACAAGCCAAGGTCAGTGTAAGTTATAAATTTAGTTGATTGATACCAACATTGTAAAACGAACACTGAAATTTGGGAACTTGCACTAGATGAAAGGTTTTTTATATGGCACATGCAGTGTTACGGCATGCAGATTCATAAAGGGCGCGGCGCGCAGGTACATTTTGCACCTGTGACTGTTCTACTAGAGGGGCCAAGAGATGCAAAACAAGAAACTTGCTTTACAGCACACTTCGGGAGTGCTGGCTATTCCAGACATGCTGTTGACACAGATGGAATCCCCTAGAGCAAACAAAACATGTTTAAGGGTGAACTCTGGCTCCTGGTTACAGTTCAGTGAGCGCTTAGGCACTATTAGTGCCTACCAACCAGTGAGTAATGTAGGCAAGGCAGGACCCAGCCTTTACAAACTAGCTGTCTTTCATGCTGAAATCTCAGAAAACCTACCTATCAGCAAATTTGAGTATGAACACTTGGACTTTGAATGTTTTATGAGGCAATTTTTTTTTCAATGAACTACCCAAATGGCATCATTTGTCATTTATTTTGCTGGGTTATATTTTGAGAGCATTTACATTTACAGCATTTGGCTTAGCCAGAGTGACTTACAAAAGTGCTGTCATTTACGCGTAGAATACATCCTAGCCAGTGCAGTAGGTTAGAGACCAATATACCAATGAACTAGAATACTGTAGAAATACAGGGATCACTGCTGATGCCAGAAGTACAAAATACACAAGGTCTCTTAAACAACTATAAGTGTAATAAACAATGAGTACTAGAGTTTGTTAGACAACATCAGTGTAATAAACAATACCCTACAATAAGTACTAGTTTAGTCAGTCAACATAGGAGCAGGGTCAGTTGTCATTTAAATATTCCACGAATAGATGGGTCTTCAGTTTACATTTGAAGACTGCAAGGGACTCTGCTGTCAGCAAGTGGGCGTTCATTCCACCATCTTGTGCCAGAACAGAAAATGGTCTTGATGCTTATCTTCCATGAAACCTGAAGCAAGGTATTTCAAGCCGAGCTGTACTTGAAGTTCGAAGTACTCGAGGTACGGATTGGGCTTTGACCATTGACCTCATGTATGAAGGGGCTAGTCCATTTTTGGCTTTGCAGGCAAGTATCAAGGTTTTAAATCTGATATATGCAGCTACCGGAAGCCAATGAAGGAAGCACAGCAGCGGAATAACGTGAACTTCGGAAGATTGAAGACCAGTCATGCTGCTGCATTCTGGACAAGTTGTAGAGGTCTAATGGCTCTTGGAGGAAGACCAGCAAGTAGCAAGTTGCAGTAGTCTAACTTTGAGATCACAAGAGACTGCACAAGATTCTTGTGAGAGAAAGGGCCAAATCCTTCATGTTACAAAAGAAAAATCTGCAATACCAGATTAGACTTGAAACATGAGTTGAGAGTGACAACTGGTTGTCCAAAGTTCTGCCCAGACTCCAGGCAGCTTCGGATGGTGATACCAGGGAGTTCTCGAAGGAAACTGAGGTCATGGTAAGGTTTGGGAGTACCTGGGATTTAGAGAAGCTCGGTTTTCCTGGGGTTGAGAGCATTAATCGTTTGTTGACTGTATAGTACTTGGTTGAATTACCCTGCCACCTTGATTGGAGTTCTGTGTTTTATTAAGGTTCTTTTATCATATGAGTTTAATCATGAAGGGTTTGGTGGTATGTGGGACAGCTTTATGATCCAAGCCTCAGGTATTTAAGTATGGAAACTAAGATAAATACCCACTGGAAGGAGCGAAGTGGCCTTCTCTTAAAGTGTGTGGGAACGCTTGTTCCTTGTCCCAAATTAAACAACCACCTGCCTCAGTTTTATACCAGATCAGCAATGCGTGCCACTATTACCTGAGGAGTGAAACGGGATGTTTTCAGCGTGGTGAAAATATGCTCAGGAATCGATCCCCGCTCACAGCGCGTTTGGTACGATCTAACCACACCCTGGTGCAGTTTTCACCTTGAGTAAATCTTGTTTAAATCTCCTCGGCACGTCGGCGTTGTGTCGAGAGTGCCTACGCCGGCCTGGACGGGAGCTGAGGCGGAACGCGTCTCTGTGAGCGCTCCGTTCACTTTTACACCGCCCCCCCACTTTTTTTTCCCCCCCAACAGACGACGAGAGTCTGAAACCCAGTAATGCGTTTTTCATAGAGGAGCTCCGCTCCTTTTAAAAGCGCCATTAGCCCCGTGAGTCACCTCAGGAGGGCGCGACAGAAAGTCTGCGGTACGTGTTCGCCAGCTTCGCGCCACAAACATGCTGCGCGTGGCTGGCCGTTGGCTTGGCTGACTAGTATTTGTGGGCTTTTTTTTTTGCTGCTTACATTTACCAAAGAAACCCCGTTATAATTCCGACCAAACGGTAATAAATCGCCACCGGTTTTGTGCGTGACTTGTTAACGCGTCTTTCCTTTAGGGCGGGCGACGGTTTTTCGGTCCCTCGGCGCGAGATATATCGACCGTCTTCCGTTCGCTCGCGCTCTGCCGCCTCCCCGGAGACCGCTCGCGCTCTGCGGGAAGATGGCCGTGTCTGCAGAAGCGCTGGCGGGGGGCCTCGACTAGTCGGTGATGTGTTCATATCGGCTTCTCGCAGCGCGGAGTGTGGCGGTACGGCGCACCTGTTAGCGTGTTGGCTTATTGAATGCCGGAGCCCTTTGCGTGGCACCTTTATTTACCGTTACTGCCCCGTTAATTTTACGAAGGCCGTGAGAAACGGTTTTGCTCTTCGCGACAGTCTCTCCGTCGGGGGCAAAAGTAAACGTGTTTAGGTGAATGTGGTGGGTTAAAGTACCTGAGAGGGCCGCGGGTCTTGTGTGAGCCTGTAACCAGCTTAGGCCTCCTCCAACACTAGATATGGCGTATATGCAGACTAGCTGTGACTATCGTAGCCCGCCCATGAAATATCCCTGCAGGTTGCACCCATCCACGCACTGACTTAGTTATCCATACTTATGGAAACACACACACACACACACACACACACGTACAGTTACTCGTGCAGGCAGAACACACCTGCTCCAACTCTCACCCTGTGACCACTACAATACCTGCCCCTCCACAACGGCTCCGTGAATTAGAGAATAAATTTAAAGGGAAGGAAAGAGTGGGAATGGAATCGGGGGAAAATTGAGGTCTTTTTTTTTTTCTTACTTTCTCCCCCCAGATTAAAAAAAAAAACTTGTATAATACTCTTGTTAATATTGCACTTGATAGTCATGGTTATCAGGATATCTGGAAGTGAAATGAATTCGACAGAGAGAAAGAAGGGCAAAGTGGACTGAAGATGAGCAAGCGACAGAAAGGACACCAGAGAATATCAGCCTACTGGATGATATTAATCACAGCAAGAGTCGTCTAGAAAACCCCATTGCACACAGCCCCCCTCTCTCCCCTGGCACTGGTTATAGCTGTAGTCCATAATGGTAGGGAATGGCTTGTGGTCCAGACCAGAACCACAGACACTCCTGCCTGTTCTGTCACCGCAGCACACAACTCCAAAACCGAGCTGGTTGTTCCCAGCCGGCGTGCGTGGATGAGTGTGTGTGTGTGCGCGTGTCGGCGTAAGTGAAGAAACTGGGAACTTCCGGATGGGCCTGCTGGTCAGGGGGAGACGGAACGGGAGCAGCATCCGCGCGGAGCCCTGTTGGAGATATTCCAAGACTCGTGGACTGGCCCTCCCTTCATGCGGAATGCGGAAGAGGTGCAGATGTTTGGAATATTTGGGCCGCGCTGGCATGCACTAGCAAGGACACGTGTACAGGAGGGCAAGGAGCACTCCGGCACAACAGCAGGAAACAGACAGCAATAAGTGCTCTGTAATGCATGAATGCCTTCTAATGAAGCTGAGTGATTCCCAGTTAACAGGTAAACAAACTTACACAGCAGCAAGCACACACACACACCCTGACATGGGCCACTGTAGCTGCATGGTGCAGTGTGTCTGGAGTAATTGTCCAGTTACAGGGATGCTGTGGTTTCAGGAGTGTATGGGCTCTGCGTGTCAGCCACCTGGGAGAACTGCTAAACGCTAATCCATGAACGTCTTTTAATGAGGATGCTCGAGTAGAACTGGCGTGTTCTTGTGTCTGTGCGAGAATTGGAAACTGAGTTTAGAGGCCAACAGGGTTAATGCAGTGTGTGACCTTGGGCACAGTAGTTAAGTGCACGTGCACACACACACACACACACTCTTAATGAACCCTTTTCTCCAATCATCTCAGAACTCATAATGTGTGTCGATTCAATTGTGTGTGCGTCTTTTGGAAGTGTGTGAGCGATCGGCGTTCAGGAGGGGTGTGTATTTGTGTGTATGTTTGTGTGTGATGGTGTCCTCAGGTGATATATGATCTCACTGAATGATAGGATGGCTGTGAGAACAGAGAAGCTGATGGTTGCTCTGTGAAGCTGAATTAGGTGGGGGGGCAGGGTAGCAGTGACCTTGTAGAGGATGGAATGCATGCTGGCAGAAACCACACTGCTTCCCTCCAGAGACACACACACGGAGACACACAAAGAGACTCAGTGTCAGCGACACCAGTTTAATCCTCAGACGGTTCCAATGTCTAGACCTCAACTCAGATTAGTGCTTTGTGCGTATGATGAATGAGGGTGCAGCGGCCACACACACACACACACACAACCAACGCTATTGTCAAGAAGAGTGATCGGGGAAGTGAAACTGTAATGCCATATAATATTTAGAATGTAAACCTCACTAAATGGGAACTGGATGACAGTAAACTGGTGATACTTGGAAGGACAAAGAGAGAAGGCTGTGTTTATACTAATGAACATGTCAGATGGGCAGGGTCTCCTTATCCCTGTGCTTATATGACTCCTGTCTTGGAGGAGGTCTTGGTGCTAAGCTACTAGAATTTGGGTTCTTCTTGCCAAAAAGCTAATTGTCCTGTTTCTGAGTTTGTGGTTGTAGAAGTGCCCAACACACACACACACACACACACACACACACACACACACACACACACACACACACACACACACACACACTCAAAGTTGGTACTTTGCCAGAAGAAAGGACTCGTAATATTTGATGTCTTGACGTGATGCCTGTGAGATATTAGATGTTTGTGGGGTTTCTGAATACTGTTAGTAGAAATGTATATAAATGAGTAAAGCGGCAGAGAATTCCACCCCTCGCTCAAAGCGTTCTCAGATTACTCTGATCCGTCTCCAGTCAGACTCCGCTCCCACTCCACTCCGACTGAGCTCCTACTCTGCACCAGTTCCACTCCATTGCCTGTTTCCTCTGCTTTATCCTCACTGTCTCTCCTCACTGCTCCAGCCAGGGAAAAAAAAGAGCTTCTTTTTAAATGTGTATTAAACAGATATGATTTCTTATTTTAACATAATCTGAGATTAAAAATACTTTAACAAAGGTGTCAACTCAAGGAACGCTCAGTCCTCAAGGAAAAACCAGCAGGAGGTTGCAAAAGCCTCTGTGAATGTTCACATGGTCCCTGCGACACCTGGAGGTTTCCGACCTTGTAAAAATTGTCCGGTGGAGTTGCAATTGGTGCCGCTGTCACGGGTAGTACCGAAGCGGAACTTCAGGAAAGTCGGCCCCTCGCTCCGCTCTCTTGCCTCCGCGCTGGAATACTCATCGCTCAGGAGTCACGTCCATGATTTTCCCTGATGCTGCTATTCCTGACTTGGCCAAAGTTTCTACTTAAACTGTTCTTCCGTCAAACAAATCCCAGACTAATCCCAGAGAATTCCCCACACCTGCGCACGTCTGGCTTGTTCTGGGCGTGTTGCATATCCTGGCAGTAATGGAGGGAGATGCTAACTGGACCTCTGAGCTGTCGTCTCGCTGTTCAGGGAGTGCGCCGGTTCTCCCCTCACCGCGGCGAGAGGGAGAGAGTCTCCTTTTTCTCCATCTTCTAGACAAGGGCAAAGGCCAGGGAGGCGCACACACGCACGCGCGCGCGCGCGCGCACACACACACAAGCACTGGCACAAAGGTGTGTGTGTTTTACCTGTATGCCACTGGCTGCTAGTGGCGGTGTACCAGATCACTCTCTAATGAAGTGCTTGTGTGGTTTTCTGTTGTGTTACTGTATTAGATGGTTTGAATTTGAATTGACAGTCACTTGTTTTATTGCTTTGCACTTTTATTGGGGTCATTGGTACTACACCACTGGTTGTGTGCATGCCATTATTCACAGACGTGCGCGCACACACACACACACACACACACACTTACTCAAACAGTGGGAGCTGGAGTCTGGAGATGACATGTTTATGATGAACTGGATTTTTTTTTTTCAGAATGTAGTTTATTTTGTCTCTACCGTTCACTCACAGGCTCATTTTTTTTACACACACACACACACACACACACACACACACACACACACACACACACACACACACACACTCCCTTCTGCATTTTGTCTTTGTCTGCAGTGACCTTCACTTTCTCCAAATACCTCATCCCCCTGTCTTTCTCTCTCACAAACATACTGACAGACACACACACACACACACACACACAGTCTCTTTACCATTGTGTGTGTGTGTGTGTGTGTGTGTGTGTGTGTGTGAGCTTGCTGAGCTGTTTGTTATGCTCAGGTGTGTATGGTGGTGTGGGGGTGTGCTCCAGCCCCCTCCTGCATTCCCTCACTGGAGAGGCGGGTGGGGGAGATGGGGCTACTGGTGGAGACCTGCTGCTGTGTTACTGACAGACCGAGTCAGGATCCGTGCTTCTTTTTGGATCTTTGATGGACGGAATTTGGTGTTCGGTGAGACGCAACTGCTGACCGTTTGTGTGTGTGTGTGTGTACATGAGCTACTGTCTGCTTAAGGCCCAGGGAGTTCAAGCCCATCTTCTCTCAGTTCAGTCTGATCTCTGAGAAGCGTAGAGTTTACACTCTCCACCTGCGGCTTCTCTCTCTCCTTTCCTTCACTTCCTGTGTTTTCCTGTTGCATGACACCTTTTGTCTTTGCAAGCAGGTCTTTCTGGTTGGCCAAGTATCTGTCACAAGTCTCGTTCTCGTTCTCCCGTTCTCTCTCTCTCTCTCTCTCTCTCTCTCTCTCTCTCTCTCTCTCTCTCTCTCTCTCTCTCTCTCTCTTTCCCCCTCATATCAGTGAAGTGGCACACATGTCCATGGCAACAAATCTGATGCAATAATGAACTTGTGCTGGAAAATAATCAGAAAACGAAGACGCTGCTACGTGGAGCGACGGGGAGGCGCGTGCGGGGGGCGGAGACTTGTAAGAGCACAGGTTTCCCGGAGCAATCAGAATGCGGATCCACGCTGCATAATCTCCCCACTGCGGTCCCTTACGAAGAGACAAACCCCGTGACCTCAGCTTCACCCTCTAGTGTTGTTAGAGCACTCAGCTCTCAAGCCATTTTGATTGTTTTGTTTTTTGTTTTTGTTTTTTTACCTGAGGAATATAGTGTAAGGCGTTTTCCAGGGGCCATCACCCTTCAGGAGAAACGAACTGAAGGGAATGACTTTGCGCAGGTCCTACACGGTGCAGTTGGCTGGACTAACTGTACACGTTGTTATACTGCCACCTTGTGGACGATAAAAGCGATTTCAGTAGAGTACTTAATAAAAAGGTTTAGTATTTAGGAAAGACAGGACTAAATGCAGAGACTTATCTGAGGAAACATTCGCTTGATATTTATATAGGGATCACAGAAACAGAATGCATCTTTAAATGGAAACAGAAACAGAAGTTTTTGGAAACAGGTCCAACAGCTCGGAAGAAGGGAGTAACAATTCTGTCGCTGTGTGCGCATATTTTCGGACAGATGCAGGAATAAATAATATTTTAGTATTTAGTTTTTCCCTCTCTCATTCATTTCAGAAACACGGATGCCTGAGAGAGGCCCAGCTACAGTCGCTGCGATTGCCGCCATCATCGGAATCCTCCTTTTCCTGGTCCTGATCGGAACCGTCGTGGTCCTGGTCCGCAAACAGCTCAGGAAGAAAGCAGAGTCAGTTGAACCCCCCCCCCCCCCTCAGTCTCTATCCCTGCCCCTCATTCTCTCTCTCTCTCTCTCCTCTCTCCTTTGTTCTGCCTGGTCTCTGCTGTTCCTGTGTGTTAGCCCGGTGTGGTTGGGGTCTCCAGTTTGTCATCCTGGGCCCCGGTGGGTTAGGGTTAGGGTAACCCTAACCATAACCCATGGCCCACCTTTCTGACAGCTACTTCATCAACATCCCTTTGACAAATGAAACACTCACACTTGTCATCTGTGTGTGTGTGTGTGTGTGTGTGTGTGTGTGTGTGTGTGTGTGTGTGTGTGTTATAGTGGTCCACCCACTTACAAGCCTCCTCCTCCTGTGAAGTCCTCCATGACTGCAGACAGAGTAAGACAGACACACATCTTTTCTCTCTTTATTCCTCTTGGATGAGCTGTGCGGAGTGAACTGTGTTGTGTGAGCTGTGTGGCGTGAACTGTGTTGTGTGCGCTTTGTGGAGTGAGCTGTGAGGTGTGAGCTGTGCCGAGTGAACATGCTGGTCCTTTGCTGCTGGGTTTTCTGCAGACGTGATTCATTACACTTTAATGCAGTGTATTAATACGCGTAGACACATACTAAAAATATCTCACTACTGAGTAATTTATCTCTGCTGCTGTAATGCTGTTTTTTCGTAATCATGTAAAAAAAATTAACAGGTTCAGCAATGTGTGTGTGTGTGTGTGTGTGATGTTAGAACTTGCAGTCGGGCATCAATCAAGACTTCACACCTGAGCACCCACTTGTGTATTATGAGACTCAAAACAAAACAGAACCCATAACGGTAAAAGGACCCTCTCTCTCCCTTTCTCCCTCTTTCTTTTTCTTTTTCTCTTACACACATATATACACACACTGAAAACACACCGTCATTCCACAAAATCAGTTTGTTCCTTTACAATTTATTCCTGTAAAGATCAGATTTCCATTCCTCATCGAACACGTAGCACGCTCCCTCTAATATGGTTGCTGTCTACGGCTGTGACAGGATCTCGACTCCTACCACGGTGAGGAGAATGTGGATGACCCTCGGACCGTCGACTACAGCGCCCCCTGTGGCTGGGAGCTGGAGGAGCCCCTGCCCCCGTATTCTGACCACCTGGAGTTGGGCCGAGAACTGACTGGCAGTGCACACGGCAACATGGCCACCTCTGTCACCAGGGGGGAGAGTTTTGTGTCCTCAGCTGTGATTGTGTAGCCGGGGGGGGTTACATAGAACCATGTATGCTTCTGTGTGTGTGTGAGAGTGAGAGACAGAGAGAGAGAGAGAGAGATATCTTTTTACTTTATTTTGGAGTATAAACTCAGTTCTTTAGGGATTTTAAGTGCATGTGTGGAACCTTCCCTTACACCCTTTTGAAAATATATTCATATAATTTTTCAAATATAGCCAAAGTCTACTGTGCATGTATCTTATCGGTCTGGACTAATGCCATTTGTGTGTGTGAGTGAGTGTGTATGTGAATGTGTGAGTGTGCGCGTGTGTGTGAGTGTAACGCAATGGCCTCGGCCAGCTCGCTCACCACACTCCTCCATATTTCTGTCCGCCTAATGGCATCATTACTCTCGGAGCCTCTGACAGCATCTCCGTCCGTAACCATGGCGAAGACTGAGCAGCGAACTCCGAACTGCATACGCGCTTCAGCCATTCATCACCACGTCAAACTCCGTAACCGAGCCGCCCAGTCTGCATGTCCTTCATCACGGGTTTTGGGCGGCATGGTGATGAGCTACCTGTGCAGTACGATTACGTTTCCTGAAGCTCCGCCGTACCGTGGCGTCCACGGGACCCTGCATGCTGTAGACGTGCTGCAAAGACTCTCTGAGCAAAGACTCTCTGAGCAAAGACTCTCGGAGCATCAGTCACGTGACATTGGTGGAACTGTGGCAGCTCATCCCATTGCCGTCCATCCTGTTACACTACACGAATGACACTGTAATGAATGACAAGTGATCAAAAAATATCTTAACAGGGTTTCCTCATAAATGTAGCAGCCTAGTGTTTGAACACACTCAGACAGGCGCATATATACGTTACTAAGAGTAGGTGTGAATGAGGTCACCAAAGACAATTATGTTTCAAACCAGTCGAGGGCATTGTGTGCATATTTGCTCAGAAACAAAACGCATTTCCATGGTGAAGTCAAACAGCGTTTCCATGGTCTTGTAATAATCTTCAGACTGATTGTGATGGTTTAAAGGTCCCCCCCCGATGCATACATGTACCTGTGATTAAACAGGGATGACATAGTTTTCCTTACAAACATATCACTGGAATCACTGTGAATTCCTGAATTCTGTTCAGTTTTGGTTCTTAGGTAGTTGTATGTCATGGTCCTGTTTTTTTACTGTCTGTTTTATGTTTTTATTTTTTTAGCCTTTTCTTTGATGATCAGTGTTGCTCTCTATGTTTAGTTCTCTGTGTTTAAAATATGTCTATGCTGTCATATACTACTGTTGGACAAAATGAAGGAGATGCTACATTTGTCTGGTTCTGTGAGGATTTTAACCCTTTCGGGCTCTTGTATTGTTTACTTTAACACTGTGACAATTTGTGATAGATTTTATTTCTGTATTCTATGCTGATGAATTCAGAACGGATAACCGATGTGTATAATAAAGCTCACATTGACGTCACAAAGCGGCTTTCCAACCGTCTGTGTCTCTAATGAGCAAGCCAGGGGCATGGGCGGCAAGGAAAAACTCCCGCACGGATTAAGGAAGAAACCTTGGAAAGACCATCGTCCTTGTGCAGGCCAGCTCATAAACTTTTAAAGTCCCTGCTCTGTCACGTTATATATAGGGTCCATGTAGCCAGTTCAGTGTTGGTGTAGGAGGCTCAGCTTCTCCTGTGGGTCTGACGTGAGAGCTTTTCCTGCATCCAAAGCAGCAGATGGAGGGATGTGGCAGCCTGGGTTTACCCGTTTAAGATGTATGAAATTACGACCTGCACGTTTAAAGAAGAAATTATAAATTGCATCCTGAACAGTGATATGCAGCATTACCACTCGTTGCCACAGGAGGGTGCTGTTCTGAAGTTTTGTTTTTTGTTTTTTTTTAAAAGCTGTGCACAGTTGTGCCCTTTGATAATATAATTGTTATTCAACTCAAAGTTGACCCTAGTCAAAAAAATAAATAAATAAATAAATTTTATATATATATATATATATATATATATATATATATATATATATATATATATATATATATATATATAGACACACAATGTGACTGATCTACTGCATTGAGGGGATGACTGTATGTGTATGAAGGTGGTCTTATTTACTGCATGGCCTGTAAAATATCTCCTGCAGCACTTTAACGGCCATAAAATGTGAGTGTGTCCCGTCTTGCTCTCCAGCTTCCTGTTTAGAACTCCACTACAGCACTGACCTTGTCCTCTACAAGCGTGTGTATTAATACACTCTACGGCTACAGACCGGCTCAGGCTCAGGAAGCCGTGGAAACGTAGACCCTCAGTGACCAGCCACGTGAAGAAGCTTCCGCACATGGTATGTCCTGGTGATGTGTGTCTTTGACATCAGCAGCAGGGCCGATCATATTCTGAGTGTCGACCTGCAGTGGCCTTATAATCTCACAACAGAACTTTCCTCTCTGCGAAGCGGGACGGCTTCATTCTAATTCTTGACATCTCCATTCCCATGATGCATTGCATGATGCCCTATTTAGGGATGCTTGCTAAATTCAGCCTTACCCAACTCATCCAGCCACTGCAGGAAAGGGCAATTTTTGTCTACAGAGTCATTTTTTAAATAGTAGTCAGTCACATAATCACAAAACATGTTGCTAAAATATGTTCTGCAGTGCACGCGTGCACACACACACAGGTTGTCTTGTAGTATCACACTATATTTTGCCCCATCCATCTGCCCCCACTGAGGAAAAGTTTGCCTATAGCACAGTGCTTATCAGGTCACTCTGTTGTGCTGCGATGTTTTTGTTTTGTTCTTCTTTCAAGCCAGTTGTACCTGCAAAATGTTTCCATCATTTACCTTCAGTTCAGTCTACTGTGACTTAATTGTAGCTTAATTATATTTCTAAAATGCTAATTTAATCAAAAAAGAACATGACTTACCGAACCAAATACATCCAAACAAATTCTGCTATAGGTCTATTAGCATTAGCCGATTATATTTACTACAAGCAAACTCACAACCTGTGGCAAACACTGTGAGTTGGGGGGATCAGTGGGGTTTCCATTAACTTTAGCATGGACACTCCCAACACAACGATCATCAAGCCTTCTCTTGGTTTCTCCAGAGTAAAGCCGATCTCTAGCACGGAATACCGCAGACGACTCCTGCGTATCTCTAGCATGGAATGCCGCAGTCGACTCCTGCAGGGATGCCTGAGGAGGAATGGGGAGTCGACAGCTGTGTTAATAAATACGCATGTAGGACATCTAGAGCACTGGGAGGCTGAGGCACCACAGGTCTTATCTGAGCACTCATTCGTCTCACTCTCGACGAGCGCGTCTTGGATGTTTTTATCTCGTCTTTTGGAGATTAGGATCCTTTAAAAGACTCCGGCCCCCGCACCGAAGGGGTCGGCTATTGTAGCAGCATTCCTTTGGTTGGTATCTGGGAGCTGGAAGCTGCTGACATCAAGACCGGAATACATGAAACAGTCCATGGAACACTCCACTCAAGATCCAACATCCGACAGCTGTTCACCAGCCAGAAGGGAAGAGACAACAAAACATCCAATCAATAGCCCCAAAGGATGTGCCGATCAGGGAGTTCTTTGGTCTGATGGGGGATGTTGTCACCATGGAAACAGAGGAGGCGTCATAGCAGGATAATCCTTTCCACAGTATATACCACTGACAGGTAGATGGTTGATGTATGACAATCCTGGTTGGTTAGAAAATGGCTGGAAACAGGCTGGAAAAAGTAGGACCGGACCACTGGTAATAGATGTGGCAGAGCCATATATGGACACGTCGAAAGGAAGATATGAAAAGCAAAAAACAGGGACTGTAAGAAGAAATAGAACATGGAAGGTTAACACCAAGGTTGTCCCCATGATGATGGGGCATTCAGACCTGTGACCTCCAAGATGAAGGCATGGCTCCAACTCATCCCAAGAACAACATCAATCCCAGTCCAGACGAGTGCAATCTTAGGAAAAGCAAAACTACTGTGCCGCACCCTCAAACTCCCAAAACTCTGTTGGAGGGTCCAAGTGTGAGGAAAAAAGGTGTAAGCAAACGAGATGGGCTGAGGATCTGAGTAACTCTGACAAGGGCCAAATTGCCATGACTTGAGGACTGGTTCAGCGCATCTCTGATCAAGGGGTGTTCCCAGTGGTTAGCACCTCCCAAAAGGAATCCAAGGAAGGACAACCAGCAAGCCGATGTAATGATGTTGTGGGCATCCAAGGCTCACTGACGCACATGGGGGGTGAGGAACAGCTCGTCTGGTCTGAACCCACAGAAGAGCTAAAATGTTAATGGTGGCTATGATGGAAAGATCTCAGGACATGCAGAGCAACACAGCATGCTGTGCATGGGGCTGTGTAGCTGCAGGCCAGAGTGCCCACGCTGACCCCGGTCCACTGTTGAAAATGCCGGCGACGGGCAGGTGAGCTTCAGAAATGCCCTGCGGAGAAAGCCTGATGTGATGAACCACGTTTCATTTAGCACCCTGTGAGCGACCCGGTGCGTGTGCATCACCTACCTGGGGAAGAGAGGGCACCAGGATGCATTATGGGAAGAAGGCAAGCTGTGATAGGGGACTCTGGGTCCTGGCATACGTGTGGGTGTTGCTTTGTCATGCTCTGTCATTACAAAAGTGGTTTGGAATGGTTTGAGGAACGTGACAGAGTTTCACAGATTTAACTTTAGTTTTTTAAATTGATTTATCAGTCTGATCGAATATTTGTGGGACATTTTGAAAAAACAAGTCCGGTCCACGGAGGCCCTACCTCACAGCGTATAGGACTTAAAGGATGTCTTGATGTCTGATACCACAGGACACCTTCAGAGGTTTAGTGTAGTCCATGCGGCCATGCCTCAAAGGGACAGAGCTGTTCTGGGAGCACAAGGAAGACCTCCAAGATATTAGATGGTATTAATGTATATGTACACGCACAAACACATATGAAAATTGTGATCATCTATGATCTTTATACAAAATGTCAAATGTATGTCATATTTATTGAACTGGGCTGTCCAGTGTCTGATACTTTTAAAAAAAAAAAGTGTAGTTATATAAAGTAAAATGATAATGAAAAATAAAAGAAATGATTGCCACCTCGTTTCATAATGAGTGGACTCTGATATGTGAAAATACATTCATATGCTGAGTCATCATAGGCCTTACCAAGCATTAGAAATGTACTTTTATTTCCAACTTTTACCACTTGAGGGCAGTCAAGCCCAACCTAAAAGAAGACGCTCTTCGTGGCCTTACTGCGCTTGAAAGTATGACAACTATATAAATTATTTTTACTTTCCAGCCAACAGCATGAAAAGGTGTCTTCTAACACACATATTTATACCATAAGTGAACAGCTCAGACTTTAGTCTGCTTATTGCGCAAGCAAAGGTCACTCGTTGCCACCGGAGGGTGCCGTCTCACAGGTAGCACACACTGAAAGGCCTTATGCAGCTGCAGGCACTGTTTGCCCTATAATTAAAATATATAACTCAGCTCAAACATAACTATTAATATTTATAGGTTAAAAGGCCCAAGATCGGTGCTAATGCCACTGAACCATGTAGTTATGAAATGAGGCATGTTCCAGTGCACTCTGGGGGAAGTCTTTGCTGTGTGACCTATAATACGCCTCCTGCACCACAGGGTCTATGGGCTTGCTTACTGTACCATACCCTGAGTCTTACGCACAGCTACACCGCCCTGGCCTTCAAATGTGTGTGTGCGTGTGCAAGAGTGGAGAACATGTGTCTGAATGTGCTGTGTCATCAGGTGTGTGTGTATGTGTGCAGGCGTGCGCGGGGGAGGACTCAGAGACAAGGACTCAGACATTAGCTCGACAAAGCTGACATCCCCAGATAATCCAAAATGTTCCCACTGCAGCCTTAGTCATGGGTAGTCCAGGGACAGCTGTTGCCAGGCAGCCAGTGACATCACCACGGCCACAGTTCTCAGCTCCGTGTGGAGAGGGCGGTGTG
The DNA here is from genome assembly GCF_041902795.1 of Electrophorus electricus. Classification (NCBI taxonomy): domain Eukaryota; kingdom Metazoa; phylum Chordata; class Actinopteri; order Gymnotiformes; family Gymnotidae; genus Electrophorus; species Electrophorus electricus. Next base: position 24,317,295 of record NC_137510.1, read on the forward strand.
ATGGGGAGAAGGGGCGGGGCTAAGATCAAACTCGCCGTGTCACAGGGGCGTGTTTGCTTCTTTCCGACTGCTGTATGGCGGGAGGGTCTGCAGGGGATGTGCTTCCTGTCTCTTAGGCTAATGGGACTACATGCCCACTGTAGTGCTTTGGGAATGTGGACATGTAAGCCCAGCTAGCAGTGAGAGTCAGCTGTGTTGCTGGGGCTCTTTCTCCAGCACTAAGCCCTCTCTAAAAAAAGGAGTGCAGAGGTGGAAGAATGAGACACGGATGGATGGATGCAGGGAGTGTGCTGAGATGTGTATTAATGTACTGAGTATTGAGCCTTTCACTGCCAGTCAGGATGTTTTGTGCTTGTGTGTGTGTGTGGCCAGCTCTAGTTCTTGCTCTTTGAGCCAAAGACTCCCCCCACTCTCTCTCTCTCTCTCTCTCTCTCTCTCTCTCTCTCTCTCTCTCAGCAGATGTTTGATTCTGATGAGCTGGCTAGTCAGGGATGGTAAGGTGTAGCTTTAGCAAAGCTCTTCTCGTATCCACTCAGAACGAAACACTGAAACTGGACTCAGATCACTCACGGCCTCCGAGCCACCGTCAGTCTGTTACCTCCTGACGCTGAAGTCCACACTGAACACAGCGGCAGTCAGGTCACGGACAGGCTGCAGTGAAGGACTGGAGAGGACAAAAGGTAAAACCCTGGGGTCGAGTCACTAATCCAGGCCATGTCTGAAGGTCAAACCCTGGGATGGAGTCACTAATCAAGGCCATGTCTGAAGGTCAAACCCTGGGGTCGAGTCACTAATCCAGGCCATGTCTGAAGGTCAAACCCTGGGATGGAGTCACTAATCAAGGCCATTTCTGAAGGTCAAACCCTGGGGTCGAGTCACTAATCCAGGCCATGTCGAGTCACTAATCCAGGCCATATCTGAAGGTCAAACCCTGGGGTCGAGTCACTAATCCAGGCCATATCTGAAGGTCAAACCCTGGGGTCGAGTCACTAATCCAGCCTGAGCGCTAGCACAGCAGGTCTAGAGCTAATCGAGACGTGAATCCAGACTTATGGCACGGAGCAGACGAGACGCAGGGTGAAGGCGGGACAGAGTGGGGGACAGTGTTGGGTAAAACGAATCAGATGTGGGGGGATGACCTTGACTGCTCTGTGTGTGTGTGTGAGCGAGGGAGAGATGGGCAGGTTGTGTGTGTGAGTTAGTGGCATGGAGGCCTTGCGATAGTTCTATCTCCTCTGTGTACTAGCATTCTTGAAGTGCAATCTAAATTTAACTGTTGCTCGTTCTCTGACCCCTCCTCATCCACCGTGTCAAGGAGGAGACTCGGACCATATGACGAGCAAGTGTAAGAGTGAGAGAGAGAGAGCATGAGAGAAAGAAAGAAAGAAAGAAAGAAAGAAAGAAAGAAAGAAAGAGAGAGATGGCGAGAGCAAGAAAGCACTTTGAAGGGCATCAAAAGGTTACAAACATCAGATGGATGGGCACTGAGAGTGGACAGAGACTGTGTGTGTGTGCGCGCGTGGTGTGCGATGCGGGGATGTAGCGCAGGCTGCAGTAACTGTGGTTTTACTTCTCTGTCCAAGACTCCGTGACTCATGCCAGCATTGTGTGTGTGTGTGAGTTGGGAGAGACACAGTGAAGATGGGTAGCTTATATCAGCTTTATGACTGAACACTATTGAACACTGCTTTGTTTTTTTATCACCAGATGTGTCCAACTGTTCTCATGAGCACACACACGCACACACACACACACTCGTTAGCATGAACAGTCAACACAGTGTAATTTGCTTTCATTCTGACTGAGCATGTCTCTCTTTCCTGACTAAGATCTTTGCTATGTGTTCATGTGAGTCTTTGCTGGCTGGTGTTGGACATTTTCTGTGTTATGTAGACAGTTTGAACGCGTCACTGACAATATGGCCCAGTTGAAGTGCCCTCTCATACTGTACGCATGTGTGTGTCAGGAAATTCAGCTAGAACCAGATAGATGCCCTTTAGAAACCACTGGCAGATATCTAATCGAGGGACATGTTAGCTGGACCCTTGTCCTTCAAATATCCAACCACTACAGTTCTCACAGACATTATTAATAGAAGGGACGGATTCCTGGACACTCCACCTAAAGGACAGTGTCTGTTTTACGGTTGTAGGTGTGATGAATTCTCTCTCACTTTATCGCTCTCTCTCTCTCTGTCCATGGCTATACAGATTTAATGACAGTCATTAAAATATCAATGAGCGTGACTCACTTTCCTTCGTGTGAGAATGTGTGAGTGTGTGTATGTGTGTAAAGAGCAGTGGGTAATCCTTATGGCCATTAGAGGGCATTTCTGCAACATTTTGCACAAGGTCACGGAACTGTGAGTATGTGTGTGTTTACGTGTGTGTTTGATGGTAAGGCACAACTAATAATGACTAAGAAAGGGATCCGATACAAATTGCATTAATAAATCATGCTTTATATTTATATTTACCTTTCCTAAGATCAAGGCAGCCTATCGATAAATAAGAAGAAAAACTAGGGAGTACAGGGACCACGGAAACAACCAATGAAACAAAACAACACAGACAGTGCTAGGAGACAGAGGTATGTGCCTGACTGGGTTAGGCAGCACTAGCAGAGCACAGAGACACGGATGTGAAGCGTCTTAAGAGCTTGTCACACACTGCTTGTGAAGAAGCATGACATCAGACACACGGTGGTGGGCGCTCGGATCTAGCCCACCCCATGCTACGATTGCGTCAGGTCAGGAATGTGTGACCTTCACCCGTGACCTGCTGACGCCCTTGCGTTTGCGCCGAGTGCGCGCGAACGTGTGAGCGAGTGAACCCCTCGTGTCGGGGCGTGCATGTGTGTGTGTGTGTGTGTGTGAGGGAGAACCACTAATAGCACACCTGTCAGATGTGGAGAAGCAGCCCAGACGTCAGAGCGCTATAAATAGCTTCTCCTTCATCAGTGTTCCTGCGTGGGTTGCATGTGGGGGTTTGCGTGTGTTTGTGCGTGAACGTCTGTTCCTTTTTGTCTCATGTTTAAGGTTTTGCTAATATTTATGAATAATCTTGTTTTTCTAATTATGTAACAATATTCTGCCATTTGCTTTATTCAGTGTGACCTTTATTCCAGGGAAGTGCAGCTGGACTGGACAGAGACAGAGAGACTCGTGTGGGTGGACAGGTAGATGAGACATTACTGAAAGCTGAAGCTAAGATTACACCACTCTCATCTTCTGTCTGTCTGCCAGTCTCTCCGTCTATCACACACAAGCACACACACACACACACACACACACACACACACACACACACACACACACACACACACACACACACACACACACACACACACACACACGTGTGCACCCGCAAAGCATGTAATGTAAGTATTCTTGAGTGTTTGTACATCCCTACAGGATAAACCACATATAAACCAAATCACTGCCTGTTGGAAACACCCCCCCCCCCCTAGTTTCAAGGGATGACAAGAAACTTGACAAATGGCTGCTCTGTTATGTTCAGGTCAGGTTTGTGCTCCATCAAGAGAGCAAGCTAGAGCTGTGTCCATCTTGTTTTCTGGTGATAGCTTAGTTCTTCTGGGCCCTGGTCTCCCCACAGGACACCACATCCCTGGTCTCCATGCAGGACACCACATCCCTGGTCTCCCCGCAGGACACCACATCCCTGGTTTCCCCGCAGGACACCACATCCCTGGTCTCCATGCAGGACACCACATCCCTGGTCTCCCCGCAGGACACCACATCCTTGGTCTCCCCACAGGACACCACATCCCTGGTCTCCCCGCAGGACACCACATCCCTGGTCTCCATGCAGGACACCACATCCCTGGTCTCCATGCAGGACACCACATCCCTGGTCTCCATGCAGGACACCACATCCCTGGTCTCCATGCAGGACACCACATCCCTGGTCTCCATGCAGGACACCACATCCCTGGTCTCCATGCAGGACACCACATCCCTGGTCTCCCCGCAGGACACCACATCCCTGGTCTCCCCGCAGGACACCACATCCCTGGTCTCCCCGCAGGACACCACATCCCTGGTCTCCCCGCACATCACCTCACTTGTGAAGTCCAGTGTCATGTCCAATTTCTTGTGAATGGCCTGAACTGACCACTCACATGTGTGGGCATATGTTCTTTAGTGTGTGTGTGTGTGTGTGTGTTTGTGTGTTTGTGTGTAGAAGAACTCGCTATCCTCCCTTGAATGGCCTGCACACACACACACACACACACACACACACACACACACACATGCACAAACACTTGTACACATCATGCCATCTTACTGACATTCACTCACACACACACACACACACACACACACACGAGGCAGGGCAGTACAAACGCCAACCCTCCTGTCTGAACCTCAGTTGAATGTGAACTGATAATGTGGTTAGTTTAATCCAGGTGGGCAGTGGGCGTGTTGTGTGTGTGTGTGTGTGTGCACAGAAGAACTCTTTATCCTTCATAATGTCTTGAATGGCCCATTTCCACATTCATATAAAGTTTCCTGGTCCTTTTTATCCTTTTCTTTAATCTTTGTTGTGCTCTTGACTCATATGTATCCACTACATGTTACACCACTAATACATCTGACAGCTGTGATACCATGACACCATTGAAAAAGAGCTTGCTTCCTCTCTCCCTTCCTCACACTCTATAGCTTATAGCCATGTAGGGTCATTTTCAAGGACATTCCAGTATCCCTTCTTACCTCCTGGTTGGCTAGCTGAGTGTTAAAGAGACAGCATTCTGCCAAATTCAGGCTCCCAGGGCCCACACACAAATACGTCTTACGGCAGACTGCAGTGTCAGCAGTCACACATCATTTACAAGTTTACAAGTGCAGCAATCCCTCAAGAAGCACCATGTCAGAATATAAATAATCCTTCAGCAGTCGCACTCGCCAAAGCCGCAGGACGTGGCCTAATCTGCCTGCGCTGAGGTGATGACCTTTCACCCCTTCAGCAGGGGCCCTGGGGTTCATGAGCCCAATTAAAGGTCAAAAGCATCAGGAGAGGGGGTCCGAGCCTCAGTCCCACCAGACCAACTGCAGCCTACAGTTAAAGGGAGCAGCGCACGCACAGCTTCCTCTGACCCACTTTAAGTTAAACAGTGTGTGTGTGTGTGTGTGTGTGTGTGTGTGTGTGTGTGTGTGTGTGTGTGTGTGTGTGTGAGAGAGAGAGATTGTACAGTTGAATGGGGCTGAAAGAATTACAGCGTGGAACAGATGATGCACTATGGCAATTTTTTGACAAAAATTGACTTGTAAATGTTGTGCAGACTTTTGTAACAAATTTTGCAACAACACCACTGGCTACTGTACAATATGCTTAAGTACAAATGCAAGTGTGTGTGTGTGTGTGTGTGTGTGTGTGTGTGTGTGTGTGTGTGTGTGTTTTTCAAGCTATTTATTGGTCCTAGCCCTTCCCTAATGTCTCTGTCTTTGTTTGCTTGTCTCAGTGTCCTTACTCTTTTGGGTTCATCCTTCAGATTGTCTCCCTCTTTCTCCCTGTGTCTCCCTTTCTTCCTGCATCTCCCTCTTTCTTCCTGCATCTCCCTCTTTCTCCGTGCGTCTCCCTCTTTCTCCCTGCGTCTCCCTCTTTCTCCGTGCGTCTCCCTCTCTCTCCCTGCGTCTCCCTCTTTCTCCCTGTCTCCCTTTCTTCCTGTGTCTCCCTTTCTCCCTGCATCTCCCTCTTTCTCCGTGCATCTCCCTTTCTCCCTCTTTCTCCCTGCATCTCCCTCTTTCTCCCTGCATCTCCCTCTTTCTCCCTGCGTCTCCCTCTTTCTCTGCACCTCTCCACCCAGCTCAGCCTTTCCCTCTGTTCCTCATGTCTGCTGTTTGCTTTCTCCCCAGGCCAGTATCTCTCTCTTCCTCTCATCCCTTGTTTTTTTCACTCCTCCATTCCCATGGTCCTTGTCCTCATCGGAGAAGTCATCCCACTTACTATTCCCAGTCTGCAGGTTTCATCACAGGGAACACTGCGCAGAGAATGTCTCTCTACCCCCCCTTACATACACACACACGCACACACACACACACGCGCGCGCACGCACATGCGTGCATACACAGACACACACACACGTGCCCAAACCTGCACACACAGCAGTCCAGTTAGGATGTCTAGTTTGCAGTGATATGATGCGCTTGTTAGACACTGTTCTTGTCTTTCTCTTCATGAACTGCTTACACAGGCCTAAACATGAAATGGCATTTCAGTCTCTTCCTCCGTCTGGCCTTTCCTCCGCCCCTCCTCCACCCCTCCCCCATCTCTCTCCCGCACTTCCTTTTTCCAAGTCAGCATTGATTTTAAAGCAAGGTCACCTGACCGCTGTTGCTGTGGAGACTGAAAATTGGGGATATTTTCTCCTTTTTGGAGTGAAAGAGCGAGAGAGCAAGCAAGAGAAAGATCGGCGGTGGAGTGTTGAAGAATATTCAACAGATTGTGACAGCCATTTTGCTGATTCAAAAAGCAAGAAAAAACTTTATTAAAGGCAAGAGTGGTGAACAATGTTCAACCCATGTCTCAAACAACTCCATTAGGCTTCCCACGTAACTTATACACCACTGGCTGACATACAATTTGCATGCCACACCTACATATACAACGTTTATATATGATAGTAGTTAAAAGTATTAAATCTGCATGGTAAACACAACAAAGATTCGGTGTGAGACGCTGCCAGTCTGTTCCGGACGTTCAGTGCAAGCAGAAGGGAGGCGATGTGAGCATGGCTCGTACTGAGTGTCCCGTTGCGCAGAAAGCCGGTGGCGCACAGAAGTGACACGGGGCTCACAGAACTGGCGCACCTGCGTCCGCCCGCCTGCACGCATGCAACACCGGCGCCTCAACATTCACCTCGAGCCACAGAAGAATTCAGCGGGCTAACCTTTCAAAGGCACGCGCCGTGCAACAGCACGAACTTTGCCTTAGCGTGCAGAGCTCGGCCACTGAGAAGAAACGCCGGCACGGCACGCTCGGAATTCTGCAGTAACGGAGGCGGGGCATCTGTTACACGGGATTGGTCCGTTTGCTCGTCCTTCGCCGTGAGGATTGGGTGGAAGACACGTCGGTCGAAAAACGCGCGGCGCGCCCATTGGCCGGGCGGATTGGCTGTGGGCGGTTCGTGGAGAAGGTTCATTTATGAGGTTGGAAAGGTTGGAGAGCGCATCACTCACATCCACCGGCGCTTCTTCCTCGGGCGGAGTGGTGCGGGGACTAGCGGGAAGTACTGCGGCAGCGGGCTGTACCGCGGAGGCAGACCAAATCCCCCCCAAACGGACCAGTGCGGCTCCTTAGTTTTGCCGCAAGTGTCCAGAGCAGTGTGTTGACCGGCATCCTCGTGAGATGCGCTGCCCTTTCAAATTCTATTCTATAGTTTATTTTATTCGCTTTTAATTTTTTTAATGGTTATAAGTCTCGATAACTTTGTATTCCAAGGAGTAACTTGTTTTACGACTTATCACAACTTTGACAACTAACCCGCAGTTACTTTGTCAGGTTAACACCGAAAATCTAAAGCAATTTAGAGTTTTTTTCCTCGCGTTTCCCTACACCCGTTTGAAACACACTTCCCTCCTCGTGCAACCTGAAAGGCTGACATCTTCTCATCGTTTCGAGGAGGACGGACTGGCTGCGCAACCATGGGGGTAAGATCGGCATCTCCAACTTTTGAAAATCCTTTAATAGCGCTTAGGGCGCACAGACAGAGACGCGGCTGGCCGACAGTGAAAGAACTTTGTGTTCCGAGGACGTCAAAGTGCAGTGTCATGAGCGCGCTTCCAACACGAGCCATGACAGAGTGACATTGACTGTAATGCGGAATTTGTTTTACCTCCGTCTCAGACTGCGACAATCCGAAGGAAAGTCTAGAACAATCTCTATTTATTCAGATGATCTGAAAGGACAGTGAGAAAAGTAAGAACCGGCTCATTAAAACTAGAATCCTGCCCCCTCTGTGCAATTATTGATGTATTTATGTGGACGCTACTGCTGCTGAAAGTAATGACTGAAAGATTTGCGCAATACGTGCGATAGACTGGCGCGGGACTGAGATGACTCGGCCTGTCGTATCGTTCGTATTTTACTGGTTACTTAGGTAACCTTCTCGCGGCAGGCTAATCGGTTTGTGTTAAGCAGACACTATCTAGAAAACAGCAGTGCGTAATGCAGTCACCTGCGCAATAGGAGTCATTTGGGTTACAGCGGATCTTGTCGTCATGCCTTTTCATGACTGCTGCGCTGTTTCATCACATAGTGCACGTGTGAGGGTGAATCCTGTGGGGCGAGACCCCCCCCCCCCGTTTCAGCTGCCCGCAGTTCAGTGTAACCTGCTCTGTCCATGTGGAAGTCGGCGGTTAAATATGTCTTCTTGCTGTCCTTCCCAGGAACTTTTTAGTGCCGAAAAGGTGCCTCATCTTGCGGAGCTGTGGACGTCCGTGCGTCATAATGCGGGTAATGAGAGCGAGGTCTTAATCCGCCCGTTCATCTGTGATATAACCGTCTCCGGGTAATCGCAATATATTCCCACACGGCGGATTTAAACCGTTATCCCCACGCACTCGATAACCCCAAGGTTAAGATTAATATATAGAGAAAACGCTGCCGGTGTGCCACTGCGTCAAAAAGCGGTAGCCATCTGCTCAACTATTTGGACATCAGCCTTGATTTAACAACAAATATATCTGGATGGAGGAATTATATTTCACCAAATGGTAAATTTCCTGACTCCGTGACCCGGCTTCCCGAGGATACATGCGGAATATCGGGACTGAAGCAGGCGTTTGTCTGAACTAGACAATTTTTGGTTCATCATCCTCCCGTTACAAACGCTGAAATCACATATGAAGCGAAGACCCCTCGGAGCGTGACGTGGTCAGATCACGCAGTGCATGTCGTACCATGACAGCGCGCGGAGCAAGACGAGAGCAAAACGAAGACGCAGTCTGAAATCACAGCCTTGCGCACATCGGTCATGCTATTAACGTGGAAAATTGAAACAAAGTGTATCGATCGAGACGTTTGGGTGCTGGGATCTGAATACTAAAAGGCCACTGCGTCAAAAAAACAATTACCAGCAATGTTCTGAGGATGCGTAAAAATATGAACACGCATGCAGATCTGTCGACTCATGTGGAATGAGAGTCAAAGCAAGAACGTGGCCGTTTTCTGATTTAGCCCACCTCACTTCTACTACCGTCGCGTGATTTGCCGGCCGGTGTCTCGCCAAGCATGCCGCGAGCGCGCGCCGACGCAGTGCTGCCTCGTGGCCTTGTACCCCACTGCTTGGCCTATGTGGGGTTTTTTTTTCTGCGTCATTTGAGGGGCGTGGCCATACGAGTGGAAATTCCCTGTCACGGGCTGTGATTGGTCAATTGTTTTCACCCAAAGCCGTGAAACAGATTCTGTAATTGCGTAGAAATTGCGGAGACTATAAATAGCCGGACGACTTATGAACGCGCCCATCTTCTGAAGCGTTCAGATAATTAGCAGATGGGATTGACATGTTATTGCTATCAGATTAATGTCGCCTGAGAAACTGCGAGAAGGAGCAAAGGAGAGAAGAGAAAGAGAAGGAGAAAGGAGAATGTTAGCTGTTTTACAGCACGTATTATTACAGCCAATGGTCAGACTGCAAAAGAATCGGGGGTTAGTTTCACCTGAGGGGTGGGGTGGTCTGGGAGTGGGATGGGGCATTAAATATATCTTGAGCTGGTCTGAATCTGAACGCGCTAAACCAAACTCTCCTCTATATAAGAGAGCAGAGTGGTCAGATCGCCCCCTACTGTTGGTACTCAGAAAGGTTAACATTTTGCTCACATCGAGGTTTGGTTTGAAGAACTCCTTTATAAATAGAGTAGAAATAATAGCTAATGGTCATCTTACGTGATATCACAACAAAATTCTCAAAAGGGGATGTGCGGGGGGGGGGGGGGGGGTTGACAAGGGGAATGCATTCTCTCTTTTTCTTTTTTAAGTTCTTTATTGGGGGGATGGCATCCGATAATGTCCACCCTCAAATCAAGCCCTGATTACAGCTCACCTCACATGAGGACACACTGAGACAGGGTGTGTGTGTGTGTGTTTATCTCGTGGGAGAGAGAGAAGGGTCTGTGTGTGGGGGGGGGGGGATAGATAGATAGATAGCTAGAGATAGATAGAGAGAGAGAGAGAGAGAGAGAGAGATTGTGTTCTAAGTGTTCCACCTGAGGTCATCTCACATTTCTTAAGGCGGTGTGTAGTGAGCTGGGTGGATTACGTGCTCTCTGTGGGAGCGATGGTGGACTGGACTGCAGGACTTCAAGGTCTGGCTTAATGTCCTTTCATCGACTATGGTTATATACTTGGAATTCATAATCTGATTTCTGAGAGGCAAACAGTAAGGGAATGGGATGATAACACAGTCACAGATGATGATGATGATTATTATTATTAATATTACAAATATGCCACTGCTTGGTCATCTGGTTCATCACCTGAAGGCCAATATCCAGCTACACTAGTCACAGTCACACACCAGGGCCGAATGGAATCTTTGATACTGTGACTCTTCATGAGGTTGATGGGGAAAGTGTGTCACCAACGTGGTTTCAGGAGGAAGTGGTGTAGCCTACATCAGTGTAGTCATTAAGTCCGTTTGAGTCTGTTTGCAAAGTTTCTGCATGTGTTTGAAACAAAGGAGTCATTGTCACACTTTGCAGGTTCCGTGCGTCTCCTATCTATCTAGAGTCACACCCATACACCCCACCTAGAGTCACACCCATACACCCCACCTAGAGTCACACCCATACACCGCACCTAGAGTCACACCCATACACCCCACCTAGAGTCACTTCCATACACCCCACCTAGAGTCACACTAATACCCCACAGCTAGAGTCACTTCCATACACCCCACCTAGAGTCACACTAATACCCCACAGCTAGAGTCACTTCCATACACCCCACCTAGAGTCACACTAATACCCCACAGCTAGAGTCACTTCCATACACCCCACCTAGAGTCACACTAATACCCCACAGCTAGAGTCACTTCCATACACCCCACCTAGAGTCACACTAATACCCCACAGCTAGAGTCATTTCCATACACTTCCATACCTAGTCACACTAATTCCCCCACCTAGAGTCACATCCATACACCCCACCCAGAGTATTCCATTCACCCCACCTAGAGTCAAACTAATACAGCCCAGCTAGAGTCACAACAATACCCCCCACTCGGGCCACCCAGGGGTCAGACCCATACTCCTCACCTGGGGTCACAACCACACTCCCACCTTGGGTCAAACCCATACCCCTAACCTGGGGTGACACCCACACCCCTTATCTGGGGGTTAATACTGATCTGTGCTTTTACTTTAAAACGATGAACACCAGCCCTGATCTCACCAGTGGGCAGCAGCCACGGGGGCTGTCCAGCCGTCCAGTAAGGCCTGGGTGGTTCTTTTACATGCATGTGCGCATGTGACGCGTGTGAGTGCAAGTGCGGTGAACGTTTGAGTTCCCAAGGTAGGATTACCCCCTCCTACTGTTCCCCCCAGCCTTGATATGGGGCACTGCCCCGAGGTTACCGCAGCAGTGCAGAGATCAGTGCTACCTGGGGGAGGTGATCGTCGTCCTGGCTCCAGTTCCCTGTCCAGCATGGAATGACTTATTCATGCTGCTCTCTTCCACCTGCTGAGGCCAGCCACGGCTGAAAAGAAATACAAGGCTTTTTTTTTTTTTCACGCAGGAAAGCAGATCCACCTCTTTGTTTGCATTTGGGCCCTCGTAAGGTTTGGCAGTGGCCAGCTCGGTTGGACTTGACGCGGAGCAGATCAGGCCATGAAGTTCAGGTTTTTTTTTTCTCGTTCAGGCATACAAGGTGTCGGGTTTTATGAGAGGAGGCAACTGAGTATATCGAGAACATAGAGAGAAAGTCTGTCTGTGTGTGTGTGTGTCTGTCTCTGTGTGTGCACGTGGGTGCGTGTGCACATGTGTGTCACAGACACAAAGATTGATGGAGAGACCTCAGACAGTTTTCTTTCTACAGGAACACACATGACTGCAACACAATTACTTTATAATTATATCTTTATTTGTATTATTAACAACATACATAGCAACATGAACACATACACACTTACACACACACACACACACACACACACACACACACACACACACACACACACACACACACAGAAGACCTAAAGTCCTCTAAAGCTGCTAGACAGAGAGTAGATGGAAGAATGCACAAATGGATCGATTGGTGCAAGGGATTACAGATTTAGGATTTAGGGGTTCTGTATTTTGTATGATTTCAACAAACATAAAGACACACCTACAGACAATTATCTGTTTCTGTGTGTACACAAATTTGATTTATTTCCATTTGTGTAGATAAATAAATCAATTCCAACATTGTATAGGATCAAGAGCTGCGTGTGTATTTTATCTGAGAAGATAAAATAGTATTTTATCGGAGAGAAGAATCTGGATCACTCTGATGGAGTGTTAGTGCATGCTCAGATGGAGTGAATGTGAGTTATTCAGTGAAGAGAGAGCTAATTCACCTCTTCCTTAATCAGATTATTTAATCTACACTCACCCAGACCTTTTCCCAGTATGTGGCCCTGTAGGTGCCGAGGATCTTCCTCTCTCTGTTACTTCACCCCACCCCGCGGCACGCACACGCGTACAAACACAAAACAATTTCCCTAGCAACAAGGTGTATTGGACAAACACAAAACAACAAAAGCCCTGAAGATCTCATACAGGCAGTCTCTGAATCTCAGGATGGTGCATTATGCTACGATGTGCTGCTATGCTAATCAAGCACATATTAGGTACAAGCACACAGTGTACTTGTGCACAGCCGACGTCCACACACAGACTGTCCCCTCACATCCCAAGACTGGCTCCAACATATAATCTGCACGTTATCAGTACGGAAATTCTATCTACACACTGATAACAAAGTTTGGTTGAACTGTATTACAGAGCAATATACTGAATTATGCTGCAAAAATAATGTTTTATGTTAGGTACTCATTCTATACTTACTTTTGCGGTGTAGAATAGTGAAGAATAGCATTCAATGTCAATGGATGTATCACTGTTATTACGTATTGTTACTGATTATTTACACTGTAATTAATGGTATAATTACACTGTAATTGTGGTGGTGCAATTACAAGCTCATTTTCCTTCATTCTATTCGTAGCAAGCAGAGCTTAACCTTTCAGTGTGTGATGTAATTTTTAACATGGTCAGTGTTACAACATTGTAACTGTGCTACAACAGTGTGACAACCTCACTGAGTTGTAAAATTTAAATCAGTTTACCCAAGTAGTTTATGTAAATTTGATTTAGTGTTTCTTTTAAAACTTTATCTGAGATTGAACAGATGTAATAACTCCAACTCCCATAGTTCAGACACTGAAGAGGATAAGATCTACATTGTGGTTTTACTGCTAGCTTCCTGTGATTGGCTAATCAGGCCTAGTCAGGCTGTATCTGTGGCCATCAGAGACTATGCTTTATGTAGTAAATAATTATAATATTTCCTGAATATTAGGAGAAGGTGCTCTCTCTCTCACATACACTCACACACACACACACACACACACACACACACACACACACACACACACACACACACACACATACATGCATACATACATACACCACATGTCACCATTCATACAAAGTCCTTGTGTGAAGTCCCACTAGTTTGGTAAATACTTCTGTGACTCCAGAGGTGTCCACAGGGACATTGTCCTGTCCACACAGAGGTGTTGTCCTATCTTTTGTGAGTACACTAAGTAGAGCATGTGGACTGCAGTCTGACGAGAGCTCTCATATCTTGTGAATAGCACTATGTCAGTCGGTTAACTCTCTCTAAAAGTCTCAATCTTGACACGGTTGTGTGTGTCTGTGCATATGTGTGTGGAACCTGTCTCAACAGTACTGAACCTACATGTTATCCTATCAGATAAACTTGATATACTGTACCATGGTTATGACAGATGTATCTGTTCACAACATTCATTCAACCACTGGCAAACCACCTCAGATTAACATACCAAAGCTCCTGTCATGTAAGGGACATTACTAATGAGTGGGGCTACATGTGGAATCTGGGGTAAATCGAGGAGGTTGAGCGGTTTCTTGTGTAAATGGTTAACTGACTGCCAGTTCTCTGAGTCATCCCTGAAAACTCACGCCTGTTACACAACATGGTGTCAGAGAAAATCTGCATGTCGCGTAAGAGACATACAGCGAGACAGAGCGGATTTGTGGGAAAATAGCATCAGCAGGAGAAGAAGAGGAAAAATTCTTATGGTGCGAAGGAAGAAGCTGAACCTCACTTAGCATTGCAGTTAGTGCTAGTGAAGCGCCAAAGTGGTTGAGATGGTAAGAGCCCTAGAGGACAGCATCAGGACTGGATGAAGAATCTGAAGAACACCAAATAAACCGCACATGTGGAGGAAATGTTCAGCATCCTGTCATTAACAGGAGAGCAGAAGAAGTCACGTGACGCAGCATCAGAGGCTTTTCAGAAGAGGTCATGTAACAGAGCATCAGAGCCTTTCAGAAAGGCCACATGACACAGCATTGGGGGCTTTTCAGAAGTACTATGCTAGTAAGCAAAAGGGCATCTTTGGGTTTAACAAGTGTGTTCAGGGTCCTGGCAAGAGCGTGGGGTCACTTATTATCCCTCCTCACACTCTTGCTGAGCACAGTGGAGTCAGAGCTATCAAAGAGGAACTGATAAGTCACAGAAAAGTGTTTGGCATACGTGATGCAATGTTCTCAACTAGACTCAGCCTCACTAGAACGAGCGATGACTAAAGGGAAACAGCAGAGAGAATCCCGGCAGCCAGTCCTGCGGGGCAGCTCAGTAGAAAGTGTGGAAGTGGACGGAAGCTTTCAGGCTCAGAGATACTGCAGCAAGTCCGTGGAAAAACCATCTTGCTCCAAAGAGCCCCCTGAGTCCCGCCAGAAGAGGCATTATGGTCAGAAATGCATATTAGCTGGAGCAGTCATTTACGTAGCAGGACCTGAGAAGCAAGACAAGGGCTTTGCGTTCCTGGGTGAGATCATGTCACGGATCTCAGATGAAAGGACAGAACCGGTCGGCTTGAGTGGCGGGAACACAGATTTCAGATTAGATGTGGGAACAAGAAGCCGCTGCTAGTCAGTTTCTTCACAGCCTCAAACGGTTGAAAGAGCCCCACACAACTAGGTTGGAGTTTGTATGACATTGGGAATGTACTGGCAGGGCAGCTAATTACAGCAGACACTCTGTCCTGGGCACCAGTAAAGCACATATTCCCTCAAGCTGAGGAAGAGCCTGAGGATGTTGGCAAACCTTCTGGGGACTCAGTCATTCAGGTCAGGCTGTCATGCACCAGGCGGATGGGAAGTTCAGCGCCACTGCGCAACATTTAAGTTTGGTGGCCAGAGCAGAACAGAAGGTAGAACAATGCCAGTGATATGCTAATCAGAGAGAATCCCTGCTGACCACACCTATACCACAGCAACGCACTGGTATACCGTGGCAACATACTGTAGTGGCCGTGACAACGCACCAGCGAGGCCATGGCAACGTGATGCCTGATAGCCATAGTGGAAGGACGTTGGCAGGATGGAAGATAGAGCAAGAGTGTTACAAATGTATTGCGCCACACCACAGCACAGCTTCTGTTGGGAAGAGACACATGCACCAATTTACCCTTCGCTGCCAAAAGCACCAACTCATTGCTGGACCAGAATCAAGACGTTCAAACAGGCTGAAGCCAAAAAGAAGGAACACCAGAACCTGCACTAGAGCAAACGATCAAGAACACATCCACTTCTGATTGGTCCAAGCCAGAGTGGATGGCGAGTGCAGGAGATCCTTCAGGTTGACATGCTTAAGGTCCTACATGGTGAGAAGTGGAGGACTGTTGAGGAGAAACCACACTCGCAAGCTGCAAGCCTCTAGGCCTACCGAGATGAACATTTTTCATGAGACTGCTAACACGTACACACAGTCACCTGTTAAGTCCAGCACTAATGTGACTAAGACAGACAGAGTGTCACGTCCACTGAAGGGTTTTGAGTTGTGAACAATGCTGTAGGTTTAGGCGATGGTTTTAAAAGGAGAATACTTATTAGCTCTGAGTGTGTCTGCTCTGCTCTTGATCCACTTGGTCTTCTGCTGTGACTATGCAATATAGATTATCTAAAAATGTGATTACGTTGGACCTACACTGGCATAGCGATGGAGCACCCCAGTCTGTGCACTTTGTGATATCACTGTGATGTCATCTTGACATTCAAAGCAGCGATGTGGTCAATGTTTCTCCCTCTTCTTACTTTTGCCAGGTTAAACCCAGCTTCATCTACGAAGATAATTTCATGTACAGTACAGACATACTATAAATGTACATGTGAGGTTCTGTGTGCAGTGCACAGTATCTTACCTCTACATGTTCATGGTGGAGGTTGTTTACTCTCTCAGAATTTCTCGGTAGAGTTTTCGTCTGTAAGTGATTTTTGAAGGATTCACCCCAAGAGGGACATTATTGAAAACAGAAGATGTTTGTTTGAATTTCCCTGAGGCATATCGCATAATTGGCCAAAATTATGTTGACGATAGTGCTCTTGTTCCTTTGAGAATATGGGCTCCTTCCTTGATGTTCTGGACCCTCAGTCCTATGTAGACCAATCAAAATACACGTATAATGTCATAGGACAAGGTACAAGGCATTGATTGGATATCAAAAAGTACAGTTGAAGTGTATATAGTAGGTTGCATTGTACTGATGTGTATATAGTAGGTTACATTGTACTGATGTGTATATCATAGGTTACAATGCACTGATGTGTATATAGTAGTTTACATTGTACTGATGTGAACATCGTAGGCTGCATTGCACCTGCTTTACTGCAGACAGTACTGAAAACTAGTTTTTCACATGTGCTTTTGTTGAAACGTCTGAATTACTGCTGCCTCGGTATGTCTCCTGAACTCTGTGTCCAGCCTCTCTCATTGGTCAGCCCATGGTTTACTGCATGGTCAACCAATCCTGCTCAGATCTCATGTGATGAATTTGGTCTGCATAACTGTTGTCTATGTTCTCCTCCAGGTCTACCTCTTCCTCCCCATCCCCCTCATCCTCACTCTTCCTCTTCCTCTTTTTATTTGTTGTGGACGGGTAAACTTACCCGATGCCTCTTTATCGTGCTTACTCGTGATTGGTGAATTTACAAATAAGCCCCTAAGCGTCTTTACACCCAGTGTCTGTGCTTGATCAAAAGGTTCACAACCATAATATTTTGGCCATTACGTGCCATTACGTTAGATGTCTGGGTGTAGTGTAGAGAAAAGTATGTGTTATGTGAAGCTGAGAACGTGTGTATAGTCGCACAGATCTGAGATTTTGCTCCTTGAGTGTCAGGCTTTACTAACTGCATGTTATTTTTCGTTATAGTGTGTAAACAAAAAACTATATGCCACTGAACATTCACATTTAATCAGTACATTTAATCTGTGTGTGTGTGTGTGTGTGTGTGTGTGTGTGTGTGTGTGTGTGTCCAGTCAGTCTGTAATTCCAACCTGTGATCTCTGGTTCTCAACAACCAGTTTCATCACAGGAAAACTTACTCATATAAAAAGCCAAGAAAGACTAAAGCATAGAATGTTATAGAATGATGAAAAGGCACCTTTAAGGACCACCAAACACATGTACCAGACCACACCTTTAAGGACCACCAAACGCATGTACCAGACCACACCTTTAAGGACCACCAAACACATGTACCAGACCACACCTTTAAGGACCACCAAACGCATGTACCAGACCACACCTTTAAGGACCACCAAACGCATGTACCAGACCACACCTTTAAGGACCACCAAACGCATGTACCAGACCACACCTTTAAGGACCACCAAACGCATATACCAGACCACAGTGCTCTACTCATCGTGAGCAGCCTTGTTCCAGAGGCCCCCTCCTGCTGTCTGACCCCAGGTGCCCTGGATTTGGCTGTGTGAGGTCAGTAAGTTGTCAGGTAGACTACAGTGTGTTCTTCTGGTGATCTGGTGATCTGGTGTAATCTGATCTCATATCTAACAGCACCAGTCTTACAGAGAGAGGCGCACAGTCCAACCCCTCCTCTCTTCTTACATCTCTGTCCTCCACACCGCAGTGCAGGTAGCACTGCAGATGTATCTGCAGCAGGTACACACAAGTGGACACACACACACACACACACACACACACACACAAGTGTGCGTGTGTGCATACACACGCAAATATTTATGCCAGAACGGCATATACCTCCTGTTTCTCTAGAAACCTTGTTTACTTCACTACAATTTACTACTTTATCTATCTATCTATCTATCTATCTATCTATCTATCTATCTATCTATCTATCTATCTATCTATCTATCTAGTAAATAGTAAAAGTATCTAGATAGATAGATAGATAGATAGATAGATAGATAGATAGATAGATAGATAGATAGATAGATAGATAGATAGATAGATAGATAGATAGATAGATAGATAGATAGATAAAATAGTAAATAGTAAAAGTATCTAGATAGATAGATAGATAGATAGATAGATAGATAGATAGATAGATAGATAGATAGATAGATAGATAGATAGATAGATAGATAGATAGATAGATAGATAGATAGATAAAATAGTAAATAGTAAAAGTATCTAGATAGATAGATAGATAGATAGATAGATAGATAGATAGATAGATAGATAGATAGATAGATAGATAGATAGATAAAATAGTAAATAGTAAAAGTATATAGATAGATAGATAGATAGATAGATAGATAGATAGATAGATAGATAGATAGATAGATAGATAGATAGATAGATAGATAGATAGATAGATAGATAGATAGAATTGTACTGTACATGTATACCTGCAGTGTTAGTCCACCCTCTCTGTATGCTCAGCTGCTGGTGAATCGAGGGTTGATTATGGATTTGTGTGTGTGTGTGTGTGTGTGTGTGTGTGTGTGTGTGTGTGTGATCTGCTTTAATTAACTATAAAGACTCAAAAGGCCATTGTTTCTTCAAAGCATGTTTGATCTCAGTTTCATTGATTTAACACCATACACATGCAAGCTATATAAAATATAGTTTTGCAAAATGTTTTTAACATCTTTAATATGCAGAAATGTCAGATTGCAGTGACATGCATGCCAAATTTGTGTATTTTTTGAAAATCTAAATGATTTAAATGAAAATAGTATACATAAGCCAGCAGTGTAATACATGGTAATAGAGGGGTTTTCTTTACAAAAGTAGCACCAAAGGATTGATTGATTGATTGATGTATTTTCAGGCTGCAGGTCACCATCCCCTCACTGTCCTGCATGGCTGATTTGCCACTGCTTGCCGATGGGTGTGGAGCAGGACGCACAGGCTCCCTCGACTTTGACAAACATTTATTAACACAAAGCACATTCGACAGTGGTGGCACTCGCACAGAACGTTACCAGTGAACATGAATACACATAACGCTAATGACAATGACTAGAACATTCACATAGGCTGCACAAACATTAACAGACCTCAGCAAACAATGACCAGCAACGATGCACACACTAGCAGGGCTTTATATACAGACGGACACAGAGCACGAAATCCTGTGTGTGCTATCGCGGAGGTCGCGGTTACAGACGACACATATGAATCCCCTGCACGTGGCGGGCTGTACCACGTGACTTGGGGGAGGGGGAGCATTCCATGACATTGCCGAAGATGTAACTAACGACGTCCAGACGTAGTTAATGATGTCCAGACATAACTAATGACGTCCAGACGTAGTTAATGATATCCAGACATAACTAATGACGTCCAGACGTAGTTAATGATGTCCAGACATAACTAATGACGTCCAGACGTAGTTAATGATGTCCAGACATAACTAATGACGTCCAGACGTAGTTAATGATGTCCAGACGTAGTTAATGATGTCCAGACATAACTAATGACGTCCAGACGTAGTTAATGATGTCCAGACTTAACTAATGATGTCCAGACGTAACTAATGGGCTAGATATGTCCAGCTGAGCTGAGGGTGGTGATTTGAGGATTTATTTATAATCTGTGCTTAAAACTAATCATGTTTTGAGCATTACAGCAGTTCTGTTTACACACAGCTTACGATAGTACAACATGTAGGCCAGGAGTGGCCCAAGGAGGACTCCATTCACTAAAGAAGCAGACGTCTGTTCATCTGTGCCTCTCACCTGTAAATGAACTGTAATGTAAATGCTTTGCTAAATTGACATGTAATAACATGTCATCCTGTGACAGAATGACTCTGCTGTGTGAAAGTATCTGGATTTGAGGCTGACGCAGTAGCTAAAGGTAGCCCTTCCCGGAGAGTTAGCTCAGTCTTAATCATGGAAAGGGCCCACTTCAAGGCGTGGACACCTGATAGTACCTGAATATATACTCAATACATTACTACATGCATACCCAATATTGCTAAAAGAAAACTACAATAAAGAAAACTCGGGAAGTATAACAACTAATAATATTTTGTACTCACCATCAAAACATATTCTTCCGTCTGTTTTTGGCAAAATGATAATATGCTGTTTATGATCAGAAGGAACATCACATTCCATTCCATATTACAAGTGCACCAGAATAGCCTGACAGACATGCTGTTGGCTGGCAATGGACGTATTTACGTCCAGCTGAATAATTACAGTGTTTGAAATTATATTTAGATATCCAGATCCTTCTGGCATATATATTTAGATTTACAGACCAATCATACACGTAGTGATGGGAAACCAGGCAAATGTTGATGAAGAGAGTGGCTTGTCCAGATGAGGAACGATGCTTTTTGATTTTAAAAAAGAATGAACAAACAAACAAACAAGCAACACTACCCCCAAACCCCCCCTGAGGTTAAAATATGGATGTTCACATAGCAATACAGTTAGGCACAAGTCAGTGGAAACAGCGTTCAAAAACACTGAGTGTGTGTGGATGTGTGTGCGTACACGAGAAGGTGTAACACAGAGCGGGTTACGTAGGGGTAATCCTTAGCCTCCCTGGTCACTGAGGAGACATTAATATTTGAGCAGACACCCAGCGCTCCCTTACACACACACACACACACACACACACACACACATCATAACGGGAGCCTTCTCATATGTGGAATGTCGTGTGAGTGTGTGCGTGTGTGTGTGTTTGTCCAGTTAAAATGGACAGGTGGCATGCTGGTAAGAGCCATTAGGCGTTAAATGCCATCGCCATCGGCAACAAGCACCCATGCTGACAGAGCAGCAGGTCAGTATCTAATTACCATGCAGGAAGAAAAACGACCCACATTTGCTTCCTTCTCTCTTCCTCTATCTCTCGTCCCGCCTTTATCGCGCTTCTCTTTTTGGCCTGCCATCTCTGTTGGGGTGGATCTCTCTCAGTCTGTCTGCCCTCTTTTTCTCTCCCCCCACCTCTCTCTCTCTCTCACAGACTATCCATCCATCTGCCTCTTCCATCTATCTCACTTGTTCATTCTCTTTTAATTGGTGTGCCACCTGGCAGCTGGCTGTGTGTGTGTGTGTGTGTGTGTATGTGTGAGTGTGAGTGTGTGTGTGTGTGTGTGTGTGTGCGTGTGTGCGCGTGTGCATGGGGGTGTGTGAGTGTGTGTGTGTGTGTGTGTGTGAGTGTGTGTGTGTGTGTGTGTGCGTGTGTGCGCGTGTGCATGGGGGTGTGTGAGTGTGTGTGTGTGTGTGTGTGTGGGGGGGGTGAGTGTAAACAGGTCTGACAATGGACTACAGATACAAAAAAAGACGGGATGGATGATTGGGGCTTTTGTATGGCAGAAATAAAAATTCCAGTGAAAAAGGCAATACCTAAATATCTCTGTGTACTTAAATGTCTCTGTGTACTTAAGCAGAAATACAGTATGCACACATAAGTCACAATAAAATATACAAATAGTTTTTTTGGCCAAACAACTTCTTTGACAAATGTTTTATGCTTTATTTTTGAACAGATAGTTCAAAGCTCATTGATGGAGAAAGAATGTGATGTCATCTTTTAATTCATGGTGCAAAAAGAGCTCAATGCAGGGAACCACATCATCCAAACATAAAGGCCAAACTTGTTATTATTAACTATTATTATTTATTATTTATTTATTATTATTATTTATAAATGACAAGAGGGTAATTGGAGTCGGGACTTTCGTTGAAATGTGGATTTGACTTTGCCAAAATACCTCCTAATCACAGTGCTGTACACAACACATTAATTAATACTTGGGTTATATCAGCGTTGGCAACACGCTACTAACAAACGGGACCATCTGTATTTTTATGATGTAGATGAAAGATCTACATCACAAGAGTCATGTTTCAGGAACCTTTCAGCTGTATGACAGTGGACTGAACGTGCCAATGTGGATGGACTTTTTCGGTCAGCACATGTGAGCAGCCCACATGATCTGTTGTTTGCAGACTGAGACCAGCTGACTGAACAGGTGTGTTCCTGCTTGGCTTGAGTGAAAACCAGCATCCACACTGGGCCTCTTTACCCTGACAGAGAGGAGATGGAGAACATAAGAGCTATAATCTATAATCTATAATCACCTATAATCTATAATCACCTCTGCTTTATGCCTTCCGCTGTAATAGAGCAGAATGATAAGATGTGTGAGAGGGTTTTTTTACTGGACAAAGTGCATTGCGTGATAAGCATTACATGATACAGTCCAAGTTTATGTAATTCACCCGTCAGCAGGGGGCGACACTGTGTCGACCCGGGTGTGCGTTCTAAGATAGTCAGGGGGAATTTGTGGCTCAGGCACCGACTCAGGACCAGCTCCATGGCATCTCCCATCCTCGTGGTTTCCTGGAAGGGAGTTCGCCTTGGACTAAAATAGAGCTCGGTGCTGCCAACGCGACTTGCCTGGAAGGATTAGCATCGATCAGGAAGCATGATCAGGCAGAAGTCCTGAAGTTTCCTGATCTAATGCAGCCAGAGACACTGAAACAACGATACTGATCCCCATGGGAGCCATCTTGGGTCTGTTCCCCAGGGAGGAAGTGGTGGATCCAATCCATTTGACAGAATGCTAGAATTACACACAGCCTGTGGGGGCAGGGCAGTGGAAGAAAGAGACAATGGAGGGTAAAAAGGGATGAAAGTCAGGAGATCTCTCAGTGTAGAGGACAGACATCCTGCTTAGAATTCTCACGTTTTCTCTCAGTGTAGAGGACAGACATCCTGCTTAGAATTCTCACGTTTTCTCTCAGTGTAGAGGACAGACATCCTGCTTAGAATTCTCACGTTTTCTCTCAGTGTAGAGGACAGACATCCTGCTTAGAATTCTCACGTTTTCTCTCAGTGTAGAGGACAGACATCCTGCTTAGAATTCTCACGTTTTCTCTCAGTGTAGAGGACAGACATCCTGCTTAGAATTCTCACGTTTTCTCTCAGTGTAGAGGACAGACATCCTGCTTAGAATTCTCACGTTTTCTCTCAGTGTAGAGGACAGACATCCTGCTTAGAATTCTCACGTTTTCTCTCAGTGTAGAGGACAGACATCCTGCTTAGAATTCTCACGTTTTCTCTCAGTGTAGAGGACAGACATCCTGCTTAGAATTCTCACGTTTTCTCTCAGTGTAGAGGACAGACATCCTGCTTAGAATTCTCACGTTTTCTCTCAGTGTAGAGGACAGACATCCTGCTTAGAATTCTCACGTTTTCTCTCAGTGTAGAGGACAGACATCCTGCTTAGAATTCTCACGTTTTCTCTCAGTGTAGGGGACAGACATCCTGCTTAGAATTCTCACGTTTTCTCTCAGTGTAGAGGACAGACATCCTGCTTAGAATTCTCACGTTTTCTCTCAGTGTAGAGGACAGACATCCTGCTTAGAATTCTCACGTTTTCTCTCAGTGTAGAGGACAGACATCCTGCTTAGAATTCTCACGTTTTCTCTCAGTGTAGAGGACAGACATCCTGCTTAGAATTCTCACGTTTTCTCTCAGTGTAGAGGACAGACATCCTGCTTAGAATTCTCACGTTTTCTCTCAGTGTAGAGGACAGACATCCTGCTTAGAATTCTCACGTTTTCTCTCAGTGTAGAGGACAGACATCCTGCTTAGAATTCTCACGTTTTCTCTCAGTGTAGAGGACAGACATCCTGCTTGGAATTCTCACGTTTTCTCTCAGTGTAGAGGACAGACATCCTGCTTGGAATTCTCACGTTTTCTCTCAGTGTAGAGGACAGACATCCTGCTTGGAATTCTCACGTTTTCTCTCAGTGTAGGGGACAGACATCGTGCTTAGAATTCTCACGTTTTCTCTCAGTGTAGGGGACAGACATCCTGCTTAGAATTCTTACGTTTTCTCTCAGTGTAGGGGACAGACATCCTGCTTAGAATTCTCACGTTTTCTCTCAGGGGGATTGAGCGTAGTGGTCTGTGGGTGTTTGGGGGATTGAGTGTAGCGGTCTGTCAGTGTTTGAGGTATTGAGTGTAGCGGTCTGTCAGTGTTTGGGGGATTGAGCGTAGCAGACTGTCAGTATTTGGGGGATTGAGCGTAGCGGTCTGTCAGTGTTTGAGGTATTGAGT
The DNA here is from genome assembly GCF_041902795.1 of Electrophorus electricus. NCBI lineage: Eukaryota > Metazoa > Chordata > Actinopteri > Gymnotiformes > Gymnotidae > Electrophorus > Electrophorus electricus. The sequence goes on from NC_137510.1 coordinate 24,341,932, forward strand.
GTAGCGGTCTGTCAGTGTTTGGGGGATTGAGCGTAGCTGTCTGTCCATGTTTGGGGGATTCTCACGTTTTCTCTCAGTGTAGGGGACAGACATCCTGCTTAGAATTCTCACGTTTTCTGACTAAACCCAAATCTGATTTGTGTTTTTAGAAAAGCATTACTGATGTTTTAATGATAAACTTATTATAGTCAAGAGTCATCTGTGTAAAAAAAAAAGCTCACACAAACACGCACACACACACACACACACACACACACACACACAGACACGTGCACATGCACACACACGCGCTCACACACACACATGTGCACACACACACACACACACACACACACACACACATGAACACAGACACACACGAACACACGCACGCACACAAACACACAAACACACACACACAAGCACAGAACAAAGATGAATGTACTTGGATCTTTTGTTGCTCATCTGGCCAAGGCAAACATACATCAATTAATGTGCTGTTTGAAGCATTAAACTTAGTTAATCTGTGTGTGTTTGTGTCTCTGTTTGTGTGTGTTTGTGTGTTCATGTGTCTGTAAGTGTGTTTCATGTTTCAAACTGTTTTATCTGATCAGGTTCTGAGACAATCCAGTGGGTCTAATCAGAAACTCTTTGATGCATACAATGAGTCATGTATGGTCTTTGTGTGTGTGTGTGTGTGTTTGTGTGTGCGCATTACTTTAAGCTTTCAGACACATAACCCAAGTAAAAACAACGAAGAGAAAAAAGCAGAAAATAGAAATTTGTTCTTTGAATTTTGGTAGACAGAGACAGAATGTAACATATTGTGCTGAAATTGTAGCAGTATAGATGTTTGCATCTTTTAGCTTCCTTGTATATTTATATGATACATTTGATTATAGCTTTGTACTACCCTGCAGCTTGCTGTAATGATGAGAGCCAAACGCTGATGGTCTGTCGGTGTTTGGGGGATTCAGTGTAGCGTTCTGTCGGTGTTTGGGGGATTGAGCCTAGTGGTCTGTGGGTGTTTGGGGGATTGAGCGTAGCGGTCTGTGGGTGTTTGGGGGGTTGAGCGTAGCGGTCTGTGGGTGTTTGGGGGATTGAGCGTAGCGGTCTGTGGGTGTTTGGGGGATTGAGCGTAGTGGTCTGTGGGTGTTTGGGGCATTGAGCGTAGCGGTCTGTGGGTGTTTGGGGGATTGAGCGTAGCGGTCTGTGGGTGTTTGGGGGATTGAGCGTAGCGGTCTGTGGGTGTTTGGGGGATTGAGCGTAGCGGTCTGTGGGTGTTTGGGGGATTGAGCGTAGCGGTCTGTGGGTGTTTGGGGGATTGAGCGTAGCGGTCTGTGGGTGTTTGGGGGATTGAGCGTAGCGGTCTGTGGGTGTTTGGGGGATTGAGTGTAGCGGTCTGTGGGTGTTTGGGGGATTGAGCGTAGCGGTCTGTGGGTGTTTGGGGGATTGAGCGTAGCGGTCTGCTGGCCCTGAGTCACTGATCCTCTTTGTGTGACTTCCACACAGGACAAAGACAAGGACTCCCCCAAGAAGAAGGGAGGGAAGGATCTGGATGACCTGAAGAAGGAAGTGCCTCTGGTAAGACCCCCCCCCCCCCCCCACCACACACACACTCACACTCACACACTCACACACACACACACACACACACACACTCACACACACACACACTCACACACACTCACACACACACACACACACACACACTCATACTCACACACACACACACACACACACTCACACACACACACACTCACACACACTCACACACACACACACTCACACACACTCACACACACACACACACACACACTCACACTCATACTCACACACACACACACACTCACACACACACACTCACACTCACACACACTCACACTCACACTCACACACACACTCACACACACTCACATTCACACTCACACTCACACACACACACACACACATACACACTCACACACACACACACACTCACGCACACACACACACTCACGCACACACACACACTCACACACACACACACACACACACACTCACACACACACACACACTCACACTCACACACACACACTCACACTCACACACTCAGACACACACACACACACACTCACACTCATACTCACACACACACACACTCACGCACACACACACACACACTCACACACACTCACACACACACACACACATACACAGGTTTTTGACTGATGACGTATTTAATGATGGCATGCCTATGTGGCTCAGACATTCTGTCACTTGTTTGATTGTTTCTCTTCACTCAATATTTCAGACAGAACACAAGATGTCAGTGGAAGAAGTATGCCGCAAATTCCAGACAGACATAGTTCAGGTGAGCATTACACACTCACACACACTCACACACGCACATGCACATGCACACGCACACGCACACGCGCGCACACACGTGTCCTAATGAAAAGCTGAATTTGTTATTTGTACATTTTAGGTCAATTCTTCAAAATGACCAACAGGTGGCACTGCCGAGTCACACTGTTCAGACTGGTGCAGCCTGATTCGCTGGCCTTCACACTGGTCCTATAACACATAAATCATAAAGCTTCCATATACACAGGAACAACATATAAACAGGACTTCAAATACATTTTAACTGACAGGGTTTCTGCCATTTACATCTGGCGTTCGACTGAGGCCATTTATACTTTTCTTTAGGAATACTTGCAACTAAAAAGGAAATAACATTTCGTCTATGACATGTTACACATGACCACCGTATGAACATAGTAACATCCATTTGTCCTGTTTCTCACAGGGACTAACCAATGCCAAGGCGGCAGAGTTCCTGGCCCGCGACGGCCCCAACGCCCTCACCCCGCCCCCCACCACACCCGAGTGGGTAAAGTTCTGTCGCCAGCTCTTCGGGGGCTTCTCCATCCTGCTGTGGATCGGCGCCATCCTCTGTTTCTTGGCTTATGCCATCCAGGCTGCCACCGAGGACGAGCCGGCTGGAGACAATGTCAGCATTAGCACCGCGCTTCTGCGCCTAACGATTAACGCCAGAGCCACTCGCTCTGGGGGATGAGCACTAACACTGTGTGTATTGGCTCCTGTCCTCAGCTGTACCTGGGAATCGTGCTGTCGGCTGTCGTCATCATCACCGGCTGCTTCTCCTACTTCCAGGAGGCCAAGAGTTCCAAAATCATGGAGTCCTTCAAGAACTTGGTTCCACAGGTATCGTCTACTCACCACGGGCTGCTCATATACTGGGACGGGAGGAGAGGAGGAGATATGTGTTACATTTACATTCACATTCACATTTACATTTACATTTACATTTATATTTCCATTCACATTCACATTTATATTTACATTTACATTTACATTCACATTCACATTCACATTCACATTCACATTTATATTTAAATTCACATTTACATTCACATTTATATTTACATTCACATTTACATTTATATTTACATTTATATTTACATTCACATTTACATTTACTTTCACGTTTACATTCACATATAAATTCACATTTACATCACATTTACATTTATATTTATGGCATTTATATTTATGGCATTTAGCTCTTATCCAGAGCCACTTACAAAAGTGCTTTGTCATTTACTCATAGAATACATCCTAGTACAGTAGAGTAGGCTAGAGTCCAATATACCAATGAACTAGAATACTGTAGAATACAGGGATCACTGCTGATACCTAGGAGTGCAAAACACAAAAAACAATCAATAACTATCAGTGCAATAAACAACACACTACAATAAGTACTGGAGATTCAGTTAGTCAACATAGGAGCCTGTTTGTGTGTGTGTGTGTGTGTGTGTGTGTCTGTGTGCGTGTGTGTGTGTGTGTATGTATGTGTGTATGTGTGTGTATGTGCTTTTGTGTGTGTGTGTGTGTGTGTGTGTATGTGCATGCGCGCGCATGTGTGTGAGTGCGTTTGTGTGTGTGCGTGCGTGTGTGCGCGTTTGTGTGTGTGTATGTGTGTGTGTGTGTGCGTGTGTGTATGTGCGTGTGTGTGTGTGTGTGTGTGTGTGTGTGTGTGTGTGTGTGTGTTTGTGTCCACAGCAAGCACTGGTGATCCGTGAAGGAGAAAAGATGCAGATAAACGCTGAGGAGGTGGTAGGAGGTGACCTGGTGGAGGTGAAGGGAGGTGACAGAATTCCAGCTGATCTTCGCATCATCTCCGCCCATGGCTGCAAGGTACACACACACACACACACACACACACACACACACACACAACCCCTGTACATACACATATATTCATGTTCTGCTTACAGGTGGATAACTCCTCTCTGACTGGAGAATCAGAGCCTCAGACGCGATCGCCCGACTGCACCCACGACAACCCGCTGGAAACCCGCAACATTGTGTTCTTCTCCACTAACTGTGTGGAGGGTACTGCCTCTCATTCGTCCACTCTCTCCGCCCCCCACTCCATCATTCAATCTGATTGGTCAAGCTTATTTTAAAGTGACAGTGCAGCTAAACCCGAACAATACTTCCATTCCTTGTTTGTCCCTTCCAATTTCTGGCTGAAGTGTCCCACTAAAAATTTTTGCGCATTAATGATTCAGTCTCTCTCTCTCTCTCTCTCTCTCTCTCTCTCTCTCTCTCTCTCTCTCTCTCTCTCTCTCTCTCTCTCTCTCTCTCTCTCTCTCTCCCTCCCTCTCCCCTTCAGGCACTGCCCGTGGCATTGTTATATGTACCGGTGATCGCACTGTTATGGGCCGCATCGCCACTTTGACCTCAGGGCTGGAGACGGGCAAGACGCCCATCGCCAAGGAGATCGAGCACTTCATCCACATCATCACCGGTGTGGCTGTTTTCCTGGGTATCTCATTCTTCATCCTGTCCATCATCCTGGGATACTCCTGGCTGGAGGCTGTCATCTTCCTCATTGGCATCATTGTAGCCAACGTGCCTGAGGGGCTCCTGGCTACTGTTACCGTGAGCAACAACACACACACACATGCAGAGGCTGCAGAGAGAAACACACAACACACTAAACACTTAATTTTCCTTCCTCCAGGTGTGTTTGACACTGACGGCTAAGCGCATGGCACGCAAGAACTGCCTGGTGAAGAACCTGGAAGCCGTGGAGACGCTGGGCTCCACCTCCACCATCTGCTCAGACAAGACGGGCACGCTGACCCAGAACCGCATGACTGTCGCCCACATGTGGTTCGACAACCAGATCCACGAGGCGGACACGACCGAGGACCAGTCTGGTTAGTGGCCTCCGCACTCAGCTCCACCGCCGGCCCACCGTGCTGGGTGATATTCTGATAAATAGTGTCATCGCGATTCACCATTTGAATGATATTTGGAATATCATGATAACTAAAACTCATATTAAACCAAAATCTAGCTGCTCAAAATGCACTCTGGGCATTTTATAAGTGCATGAGTGTGAGCTAAACTGAACACCTTCAGATTATATATGATTAGGCTCAAAATCAGTATAGATTTCTATTTTCTATTCCTGTTTTTTCTATTTTTGATGATACTTGGTTGATGTTTTCCCGCAAACGTAACAAGATAGTGTGAAGATGTCCTGTGAAGCCCTAATGTAAAATGAATGAATGACACTTCACTGAGAAGTTGCCTGCAGAGAGAACAGAACAACGAGTATTCCACACATATCCGGGTATCCTACACTGCGGCTGCAGTTAGGCGCATCTGTATTAGAAGTTGCCCAGAGTAGAAGAACTGCACCCAAGAGGTGCAAGAATAAGAGACCCAACGTGATAGACGTACCGAGGTGGACAGGTTTCATTTACGCGGCCCTGCCACACGTACGGTCTACCTAATCGGTGTGTCCACTTCCTCTCCAGGTGCATCGTTTGACAAGACATCAGTGACGTGGGTGTCTCTGGCCCGGGTAGCATCCCTGTGTAACAGGGCGGTGTTTAAGGCGGGGCAGGACTCTCTACCGATCCTGAAGAGGGACGTGGCAGGCGACGCCTCCGAGTCTGCCCTGTTGAAGTGCATCGAGCTCTCCTGCGGCTCCGTCAAGCAGATGAGAGAAAAGAACAAGAAAGTGGCTGAAATCCCGTTCAACTCCACCAACAAATACCAGGTAAGTGTTTACAGTGCGGCAGAAAATATCTACAGAAGTGTATGGTTCAGGTTGGTAAGTGGCAGGTGGTTGTATTGGTTAAATCAACTGTGTGATTCAGCATTACTTACCCCAGACGTTACTGTAGAAACATTCGCATTACCAGCTCAGCCAGTGACACTTTAATACCAAGTGTCTTATAAGCTTGAATATTTAAGTTATAAGCAATTACAAACTAGTGCAGCAGTACTTTGACACAAAAAAAAAAAAAAATGGTTAGAGTTTGGCCAAAAACGCTAACGTTGTTAGCAGCAAACGAAGTGGAAGAGGCACAAATAAGTATCACACTAATGTCTTCATGTTTTCTTTCCTATGAGCTTCCAGCTGTGTAGCCAGCCACATCTTGTCTAGCTATTCCTTTAGCCATGAAGAACGTCGGCTGTGCGAGATAACTCCCTCCCACCCTCTCTCCCTCAGCTGTCTGTCCACGAAACGGAGGACCCCAACGACAACCGCTACCTGCTGGTGATGAAGGGGGCGCCAGAGCGCATCCTGGACCGCTGCTCCACCATCATGCTGCAGGGCAAGGAGCAGCCCATGGACGAGGAGATGAAGGAGGCCTTCCAGAACGCCTACCTGGAGCTGGGAGGACTGGGAGAGCGAGTGTTGGGTGAGAGAAAGGGAGAGAGCGAAAGACGTTCCTGTCGGGAAAACATGACTGAACTGAGCTGGAATTATTGGTTGCACGTAGGACCATCATTCAGTAGCCATTAGTGCTATATTGTTTTTTTTCCAGCATTGATCTGACAGATGGCTACAACACATAAATGAGATATCAGACAAATCTTCCCTCACAAGGAGATAGTTTGTCAATGTCTGGCAGTATAATCACATATGACATTTGGTCCATATGCGTATGTAGTCACTGCTGTTCCTCCCGTCTCAGGATTCTGTCATGTCCTGTTGCCTGAGGACCAGTACCCCAAAGGCTTCGCTTTTGACACGGATGACGTCAACTTCCAGACAGACAACCTGTGCTTTGTGGGCCTGATGTCCATGATCGACCCGCCCCGCGCCGCCGTGCCTGACGCCGTGGGAAAGTGCCGCTCAGCCGGCATCAAGGTGATCATGGTAACCGGGGACCACCCAATCACAGCCAAGGCCATCGCCAAGGGTGTGGGCATCATCTCCGAGGGCAACGAGACCGTTGAAGACATTGCTGCCCGCCTCAATATTCCAGTGAGCCAGGTCAACCCCAGGTAACGTGCCCCTCCGCGGGCGTAAGACAGCACTCTCCAGGCAGAAACACACACACAGCCTAACTAGAGCTCCTGGTCATTGGGGTGGTGTGTGTGTGTGTGTTTCAGGGATGCCAAAGCGTGTGTGATTCATGGCACAGAGCTGAAGGACATGTCTCAGGAGCAGATCGATGAGATTTTGCGAAACCACACGGAAATCGTCTTCGCCAGGACATCTCCCCAGCAAAAGCTCATTATCGTAGAGGGTTGTCAGCGACAGGTACACACACACACACACACACACACACACACAAACACACAAATATTCCCCCTAATGTCCCCATTTTCATGTGTTTCTATGATTATGGGAACAAACTTAATAGCCTATCTATTTCATACACACTCTCTCTCTATCTCTCTCTCTCCATCTCTCTCTGCCTCTTTCTCTCTTCAGGGGGCCATTGTGGCCGTAACCGGTGATGGTGTGAATGACTCCCCCGCCCTGAAGAAGGCAGACATCGGTGTTGCCATGGGGATTGCCGGATCCGACGTGTCCAAACAGGCTGCTGATATGATCCTGCTGGATGACAACTTTGCCTCCATCGTCACTGGCGTAGAAGAAGGTGAGTGATGGAGAGGAGGTGGGAGGAGGCGCAGAGGAGAAACTCCAGCAGCTCACCTGGTAGAACACGTGTCAGCAGCACATTGCGTTTGATGGGTTTGATTCCCAGGGAACACACGTGCTGCCATAAATATGTGTTAATGCACTGAGGAGAGGGAGACCTGGCATGACGCAGGGGTGAACACGTCCTGACACGTGTCTGTCCAATCACCGTCCTGACACGTGTCTGTCCACTCACCGTCCTGACACGTGTCTGTCCAATCACCGTCCTGACACGTGTCTGTCCAATCACCGTCCTGAGACGTCTCTATCCACTCACCGTCCTGAGACGTCTGTTTCCTCACCGTCCTAAAACGTGTCTGTCCACTTACTGTCCTGACATGTGTTTGTCCACTCACCGTCCTGACACGTGTCTGTCCAATCACCGTCCTGACACGTGTCTGTCCAATCACCGTCCTGACACGTGTCTGTCCAATCACCGTCCTGAGACGTGTCTGTCCAATCACCGTCCTGACACGTGTCTGTCCAATCACCGTCCTGACATGTGTCTGTCCAATCACCGTCCTGAGACGTCTCTATCCACTCACCGTCCTGACACGTGTCTGTCCAATCACCGTCCTGAGACGTCTGTTTCCTCACCGTCCTAAAACGTGTCTGTCCACTTACTGTCCTGACATGTGTTTGTCCACTCACCGTCCTGACACGTGTCTGTCCAATCACCGTCCTGACACGTGTCTGTCCAATCACCGTCCTGACACGTGTCTGTCCAATCACCGTCCTGACACGTGTCTGTCCAATCACCGTCCTGAGACGTCTGTTTCCTCACCGTCCTAAAACGTGTCTGTCCACTTACTGTCCTGACATGTGTTTGTCCACTCACCGTCCTGACACGTGTCTGTCCACTCACCGTCCTGACACGTGTCTGTCCAATCACCGTCCTGACACGTGTCTGTCCAATCACCGTCCTGACACGTGTCTGTCCAATCACCGTCCTGACACGTGTCTGTCCAATCACCGTCCTGAGACGTCTGTTTCCTCACCGTCCTAAAACGTGTCTGTCCACTTACTGTCCTGACATGTGTTTGTCCACTCACCGTCCTGAGACGTGTCTGTCCATTCATCGTCCTGAGACGTGTTTCTCAACTCACTGTCCTGACGTGTCTGTCCACTCACTGTCCTGATGTGTGTGTCCACTCACTGTCCTGATTTAAGTGCTATGCTCTCACTCTTCCCATAGGCCGCCTGATCTTCGACAACCTCAAGAAATCCATCGCCTACACGCTGACCAGTAACATCCCAGAGATCACGCCCTTCCTCCTCTTCATCATCGTCAACATCCCGCTGCCCCTGGGCACCATCACCATCCTCTGCATCGACCTTGGCACAGACATGGTGAGATGCCCACGCGCACACACTCAAAGGTCAGATTTGGCTTACATTAAGGCAAGGGAACTTTATTTGTGCAGAGCATTTCGTACACAATGGCAATTCAAAGTGCTTTACACAGACATAGTAGAGTAAAACGACAGTAAAAATGTGATTACGCTCTGAGAGCTAACCTCAGAAAGCTTTTTTGCAAAATAATGAAAATAAAATAGATATATTTATGTATATAAATAGAAAATGTAATAATAAATAATGTGCTATTTATTTAGTTTTTTTCTGATTGGTTATAAATATTTCTCTGAACATTATACACATTTCCCAAAATTAAAAACATACAAACTATTCTCAAAACCTTACACTTTTGACAGAAAAACCCAACACACTCCTCAAAACCAAATAATCCACATATAATACCATGCACATATATCGGGCATGTACACACACAAACCACAAAGTTATACTGTGTGCTGCAAAACACAAAACACACCTTTTCAAAATACAAAGACCTCAGAACAGCCACTGAATAAACCAGTGTAACTGTTCACCAGTTTACCTATGACAAAACAAATATTAAAATGTGATGATTCACAAAACCAACTGTTGCATTACAGTAAAGAAAAACGGAGGGAAATGCAGCGTTGCAGCACTGCATGTTTATATTTACATAAATACACAAAAGCCAACAAAAACATTGCTGTTACAGTAAAAACAAAGAAACAAACAAAAGCTTGTCGATCATGAAGATTTGGCCCTGAGACTGCCCAGCCGCCCTCATGCTGAGTCCATGATTTACGGTATGACACTGTCCACAAGAATCGCTCAGTTGTCTTTGGAAACATTTCTTCATCTTGTTCCTCTTCCTCTTTGTGGTCTTCCTCGGTTCCCTGAACCGAGGAAACGAGAACGGTGTGTTTGCACATGTGGAATGATGCTTTATTTCATTAGCATACTGAGCTTGGACTGGTGATGTCAGTGCTTAGGAAAATGAGCTGTGTGTTCTCAACGAGAGCTGTGCAGTGTGCTGAGAAGTGTATGTAGAGTTTCGCAATGTGAGTGCTGCAGAAAAGCAAACTGTGTTGAATTAGTAAGACTGTGTTTATTGTTGTGAAGAGATTTTGTATGATTATAAGATTTTAGCATAAGGAATCAATTTCTTGATGTATTAATTCAGTTCCAGCGTGTATCTATATTAGAAAAACAAAACAGAAAGGAGAAAAATACAGTATCAAAATAATCTAGGAACTAAAAAAATTCAACTAAAACAAAATTGACTACATTTAAACTAAAATGAACTAAAAACTATTGATTTATAAGGACAATGACAATAAAAATGGAATTAAGCGTCTCTAGCCTTCACACGCGTCCTGCCGTCAGGTTCCCGCCATCTCCCTGGCCTACGAAACAGCCGAGAGTGACATCATGAAGAGGCAGCCGCGAAACCCACTGAGGGACAAACTGGTGAACGAGCGTCTTATCAGCATTGCCTACGGACAGATCGGTCAGTTCACCTCACACACGCCCTCGCGCTGTGTCGTAGGCTGGGGGCCGTGCGCCCGTTTCCTGAGCAACTCTCTGTCTGCACGTAGGTATGATCCAAGCTCTGGGTGGATTTTTCAGCTACTTTGTCATTTTGGCGGAGAATGGGTTCCTCCCCTCCGTGCTGGTGGGCATTAGGCTAAGTTGGGACGACCGCACCTGTAATGACCTAGAGGACAGCTACGGACAGGAGTGGGTAAGCACCATGTGTGTGTGTGTGTGTGTGTGTGTGTGTGTGTGTGTGTGTGTGTGTGTTTGTGTGTGTGTGGGCTTAGGATCTCGCTTGTCGTTCGCAGACCTATGAGCAGAGGAAGATTGTGGAGTTCACGTGCCACACAGCCTTCTTTGTCAGCATTGTGGTGGTCCAGTGGGCCGATCTCATCATCTGCAAGACCAGACGCAACTCCGTGTTCCAGCAAGGCATGAAGTGAGTCGCTGCACTGCGGGTGGGTGGGTGAGTGTGTGTGTACGCGAATGTCTGGGGCGTGTGTGTGTGTGTATGTGTACGCCTGTGTATCCATAGTGAACCATGTGTGTTCGCCAACAGAAATAAGATTTTGATCTTCGGACTGTTTGAAGAGACAGCCCTAGCTGCGTTCCTGTCCTACTGTCCAGGGATGGATGTAGCGCTCAGGATGTATCCACTAAAGTGAGTCACACGCCTCACACATCCCTAACCCTCACACAGACAGGCACGGCAAGACACACCCATGATTGCCCAAAGTACTGTACAGGCTTAATATTAAAATTCTCAAAAGGTAAAACAGATACAATCATAGCAGTAAAAGCTAAATCTAAAGCAGTAAAAGCTAAATCTGAAAACATATAACACACAGTAAAATAGTTACAATAGCCACACCAACTCGAGTTAAATGCCAAAATAAAGAGATGTGCCTTCAGCATGAACTTAAAAATATCTAAAGATTGAGGAGTCTTAATATAAGTTCTTCCAAAGAGTCGGGGCAGCTCCGGAAATGGTGCAATCCTCTGTTCTTGATTTAAGACCTGGGTATCCCTAAAGGTTGGCAGATCTACGAACCTTTCACAGAATATGAACCTGCAGAATCTCTGCAAGGTATGATGGTGCCAGCCCATTCAGGGCTTTAACTTAACGAGCTGCAGATGACCGAGACAGCTGATCCTTGCCCACATGTACGGAAGCTAAAATCCTAACTGAATCCTAAATTTGTTAAAATCCTCAACTGAAAAAGATACATTTTACAACAGAACTAATCTGCTTATCAAACTTAAACGAGCTATGAAAAACCACCCCTAGATTCTTAGCAAATGATCTATTGTAGCAAAGTAATGAAGTAATGCACTTGTCTGAAAGATCAGGTCATCAGAACAATCTCAGTTTTATCATCATTCAAACTGAGAAAGTTTAGATTCATCCAATTTTTTATATTGTGCAAGCAATTGAACGAGTAGTGTTATGAGCAGGCAGATTCATTTTAAAGGGAGATATATTTGGGTGTTGTCAGCAAGACAATAAAATGAGATCTTATATTTATTCAAAATAGACCCTAATGGCAGCATATGCAATGAAAAGAAAAGAAATAATTGGACCCAAGATAGATCCTTGGTGAACCCCACAAGTGAGTGGGGCACTGGATGATGAAACCTCACCGAGACATACAGAAAAACCTTTATCATCCAGGTAGGATATAAACCAGCTGAGGGCAGTACCCGTGATTTCAACACTCAAGGTGAGAGAGAAGTATCACCTGATCGACAGGGTCAAAATCCAAGAACAATATGAGCTCCAACACAGATATAGTAGAACTCCCAAAATCATCAGATAACAATAAATCATTAAAAAGAGCAGTTTTGAAATGATGTAAAGCCTAATTCAAAATTCATAAATACCTCATTCAAAATTCATAAATACCATGTTCAGCTAAGAAGGTTTATACTTGAATAACTATGACTTTCTCTACGACTTTTGAAAGGAAAGCTAACTTAGAGATAGTTGCTAGAAAGAACTGAGGGATTTCTTTCTTCTTAATGAGACGCTGTACTTCAGCGTGTTTAAAAGCAGCCAGAACATAGCCTGTGGTGAGCGATGTTCTTACCAAGGCAGGAATGTCAGTCCCTAGAGAATAAAAAAACCTCTAAATAAACAGGACACGATGCCATCCAGTGGACCGTGAGTAGGCTTCAGCTGGTAAACAAGCTCAAGAAATGGGCTGGGAAATATCCAGTTTTGCTGTACACATACGAGGGCCAGAAGGGTCATGAGCAGGGTGTATAACAGAGGACCGAACTGTGTCAGTTTTATCAGCAAAAAGGTTTCACAAACAATAGGATCCGTCAGCAGCAATATCACTAGGATTTATTATCAAATGAATAACAGTTAAAAGAAGCCAGGCTCTAGGAGAGATACAAGAGGCAATCCTCTCGGCACGTCTGCACAGAGCACATGTAGATTCACTTAACCAAGGTCTCCTTTACTGATTTCATGCATTTTTTTGCCTAAAGAAAAAAAAGTCTAAAAAAAGACTAAAATATTTATTTATCTAAAAATTTAGACTAGGAGACTTAAATTTAGAATAGGAGACTAAAAATGTATTAGTATCCTATTCTCACACAGAAGCACAGACTGCCCAGAGTAGGTGGAATTTAGTTTACATATGCTGGATAATGAAATCTGCATGACATTCGTGTGCTGGATGATGTGATAGATCATGTGATCATGTGATCATATGCTTTCTTCTGCAGGCCTTCCTGGTGGTTTTGCGCATTCCCATATAGTTTCCTAATCTTTGTGTATGATGAAATCCGAAAACTTCTCCTTCGCCGAAACCCTGGAGGTTTGTCTTTAAAACCACACTCTCTCTCTCTCTCTCTCTCTCTCTCTCTCTCACACACACATACACACACACACACACACACACACACACACACACAAGCACACAGTAAACATACCAATTCACTGCATTGTGATGCTAAATATCAACCAAAGAATAGAATTACTGATTGCCCCTTGAATGTAATACTGTTGTGACATTCTCTCTCCCTCTCTCTCTCTCTCTCTCTCTCTCTCTCTCTCTCTCTCTCCTCTGCAGGTTGGGTGGAAAAGGAGACGTACTATTGATCGACGAACTTCTGTACTTTTTCCCCTACATCTCCCACTTTTCTTCTCCTCCGTAACCCTCTACGCTGATCAAGACGCACAATCGTGTGCCCCCCCCCCCCAGACGTCCTGACAGACAGCCGCTTAGAGCCCACGCTGCGTCTCTCCGCCTCCGCGCCCCGCCCTGCTGCCCTATAGTACTCCTTGCATGTCTTTTCGTTTGGGTGTGTACATAAAGTCTACACCATAATTACAAATGGCAGCTGCTTAGTCATTCTGTAGATATGAGAGGAGCTTTCAATGCGTAAAAAGGAGAATATACGTGTGTGTGTGTGTGTGTGTGTGAGTGTGTGTGTGTGTGCTCACAAAGGGCCAGTCCTCTGCCCCTTCCTCACCTCTGCCTTTCTTCTCCTCTTCCTCTTCCTCCTTCATCATTCCTTTCATACTCCTCTTCACTCCACCTGCTCCACCCTCCTCCCTCCCTCCTTTCCCCCAGTTGCACGCGGGTACATGGATCACATGACTTGTGGCAGTAGGCTTTCCTTAACGCACCACCCCCCCACCGCTGCCCGTCTGGAAAACCCCCCCCTTTTTTTTCCGAGCCTCCCTTTTTCCTGTCCACGTCGATCGCCTTCCCACCGCTGGCTCTCGGCGTCTGGTGCGGGGCGGTTCCCAGGCTGGCACAGGCCCTTGTTTTTTTTTTTTTTATTAAAACGATCTGTCGGAGATGGAAGGAAGCATGTCAGCTCTTTCTACGCGAAAACGTAAACACGCCTTCCTCTCTCGCTCTCTCTCTCAAGCTTTCTTCTTTTCTCCCTCTCACCCCTGATCCTTGTCCTCTGTCTTTGTGTTCTCGGCTGCGGTAACCCTGTTTCAAACACAACCTCAGAATGTGTCTTTTAGAAAATAAATTAATACAATATCACAGTGTCACAGATTCACTCAAATAAATGATCACGTTGGAAGACAAAAAGCCTAAGGAAACAGAATGGCTCTCTTATATGTCTGACTGTTGTGACGATGCAAAACGATGTGGATGAACGTCCATTATCAGGTATTTGAGTAGAGAGTTGGTATTTACTTTGAATGATGTTTCAGGTTTTACTGCCATTTTGGTTTCAAGCACACCAGGTTCAGCTTCCTCCAAAACAAAGGTTTGGTATTTTTAATTGTTTAAAAAACCATCAAACACTCTGTCGTCATCATTGCGTTATGCCTGAGTGGACATAAACAACATTTCCCGGAGTAGAGCAGCCAATAGCATCACACTGGTTTTCTTTATTATAAGAGATATAAATGTTAGCAAACCTCACGCTTGCATTATTTATCCCAGGCTGTGCCACTCTTTAATGGTGACAACTGCAGTGAACCTGGTGTGTTGGAGCCTTTACCACTGGTTGATCTGAAATGGCAAGTGTGTGCAGAGTGTGGATCCGCCCCAGGTCTTGTGCTGTGCGTCTGTGGTGTGTATGTGTGTGTGTGTGTGTGTGTGTGTGTGTGTGTGGTGGAAGACAGTGTGCTGTAGCAGTCTGCCTAAGGCTGTGTCCATCTCAGAGAGGAGTTGGGGGTGAGACAGAAACATAAGAATAATCTATAAGGAAAAATGTAGAAACACATTTGAAAGCAATGAAACCAACACCAATAAAACATCTAGAACATTTAATACAACACGATCTACGTGTCTTCATTTCCTTCAGTCCTTATGGCTCCTGTAGTTACAGTCTACTGACCCTCCAAATAACTCTGCATATCGATCACAACTTATTAAAGAACGGTCAACAATAACACGGCTGCATGCCCAGTCAGCGCAAACGCAGACGTCGCATTGCAGTGGACTTCCGCCAAAGTCACATTGTAATATCTCAACTTTGCCCTACAGAAAGACCTGCTGTGTGAGTGCTTCTGGAACAATATTGGTCAACTGTGTAAGAACACAGAATATGAGAGCTCATGCATTTGAGATGAAATCTGGCCAGGGTTCTTGTTTAGAATGAGTCACTGTCCGTGTGCTGACAGGAACAGCTTCCTTCGGATGCTCTTACATCAGCACCAGCCCTTACTTGAAAAGCAGACACACACGCACACACACACACACACACACAAGTACAATTGCACTGCAATCAGCCCCCACCCTGTTCACTGCACCACTGTAATGAAGTATCGACCGGCTGCCTTTTTTGCCGCAGTACGGCGTAAAGCGAAAGGGAGAGCTTATTCTCCAAGGTCATTACTATAGCAACCAAAAATATATATTAGACTGGCTGCAGAGAGCAGGTCCGTGAGGTCAGGGGAGGGATTGAGAGAGATTGATTGATTACGAATGAACGTAGGACACAAAGGGTCTGGACTGTGCCTATCTCCATCTGTATAGAGGGAATTCAAGGCTCTGTAGCCCTGAGAGCTCCATACCCTCCCTCCCCATTCTGAGCAGCAATGACATCAAACACAGCACAATCTTTTATAGGCTGCGGACTTTATTGCACTTCCTTTTACATTAAAAGAGAAAAGAACAAATGTATTTAAAAAAAGCATTCAATATTGTCAAAATGAAGGACAGAAACAATGGTAATAAATGTATAATAAACACTAATAATGGAGTAATAAATGCACTTTGGTTTGCGATGCAGTAACATGCTTCAGCTAAATCAAGAAGCCGCACAACACGGTAGACTACCAGCACGGAAATACCCTGGAAAAACCCTGATGATAAAGACAGGCTCTCTGGATATCCTTCGCTTCACACAATGCACCCACACTTCTTTTTTTTAACCTTTCTCCCCACCCATATGAATTCACAAAACGTGATCCAGTCTGTCTCTAGTAAGATACGTTACAGTAAGCAATGTTTCCAAAAATGGTCTGAGGAAATAGTTTTAAAGAAATATTGGCCCCCTTTTAGAATTCTTTTTATAGATGGATGCTAATTATTTTTGCTTTCATACATTATGTTAAAGGCTCAGTTTGTCTCATACATTTTGTTTGCGCTTAAAGAGGACAACAGTGCACATTCACTATGTAACAGATGTGGGTGAACACCCACAAGGTACCAGCAAAGGCCAGTGTCTCATCAGGCTGCATTTAAAACAACTAGTATTTCCCCCGTTTGTCAAGCAGATGTCATCATCGTATGAGGATGATGATGATGATGATGATGATGCTAAACTGTGAATGAGGCAGACTGGTCAGGGTATAGGGTACAGGCATGTGCATGTTTGCTTGTGAGAATCTGCCAGATTAACAGTCTGTCCATGTACACCGATCAATATGTGAGAGAGACAATGTTTACACCTTTCAAAAGAACTGGAGAAGAGACCATTCAGAGGACAGTAACAACGTGCGGAACATGAGAGGTGTTTCTTTTATAAATAAGTGGTTAAAAGGCTAAAGGTCAGAGGCCAGAGGTTGAAGGATTAAACAGATTCCATTAATAGTTCCTCCATGTCTGAAGACTCCAGCTCACGGAAGGCAGCGTGGGTGCCAATCACTGCCAGCGTAGCTCCTGGGTGAAACAGGACACAACCAATCAAAAAGCGGAAACAGAGACAGAGGTAAACTCACAGCAATTTCATTTACTTCAGTTCAATGCAACTGAAATCCTAAACTTTGTTTTCCCATAATGCCTATAACTTTTTTTTGTTAGCTCATTTGCAGACAGTACACAGCTAGACCACATTATCCACAGAGCATTGCAGGTGAACCATCCAATATGTTGCAGGAAAATGAGTGAGAGACAGGCCACTTACCCAGTACCCAGAAAACAGCTGCTCCAGCCCCTGCCAACCAGAACACAGGTAAAGCCACTGCACTAGCCAGTCCTAACTGGTGACCCTGGGTCATCTCACGCCCTGTCAAAGAGAAGGCACGGTAACACTGGCTTATTGCAGTTTTGGGCCATATCAGTACTGCAAAGACCAACACTGTGGTAATTAACAAATGACATACTGTGTGCCCCTAACACACACCCCCATGCATCTGCACTCACACACACACACACACACACGCGCGCGCGCGCGCGCACACACACTCACCAAAAATAACCAGCTTGGACTCCATGGACTTCAGGTGGATGATGTAAAAGGCACCAACAAAAACGGCTAACGCGATGAGCAGCATGGGTGAGCTGACACTGCAGGAGACAGACGGAGGCAGTCAGCGTCTACGCCCCTCACTCAAACCGGCAACCCTGGCCACGCGCGTGTAAACAGTCCCACATAGTCTGGGCAGGAGGGAAGTTCTCACAGTCCTGTCCTGAGATGAACACCCGTCTGCTGTGTGTGGTTTTACTGAAGTTGAGCTTCTCTGGCAACATAATGCACTGTTCATGGTGCCCAACAGCTGTAACTGTACTGTTTTCTTGGCAACAATTGAAAAGGACAGAAGCAGATGTAATCAAATCAAAACAAAAATCAAAAATAAATGAACAGACCAACAAAATAAAGAATTCTTAGATTTTTTTAAACAAAAATTGTAAATACCCACCATCAAAAAACCTAAGTGTGAAATTAGTAGTATGACGGCACTAGATCTACAAACTTGATGTACGGTAGCGCCAATATGCCTACGACGCAACTTGAAAACTTTAGCCAATATGGTTACACACTGTTCTGAGAGGTTGTCAGACTTCCTAAGAATACATAACAGTGAGAGTGCGAATGCATGCACAAACATGCATGCGCACGCGCACACGCACACACACAGAGTAATACATCCTGTCACTATTAGTCCTCTGTACAACATGGAAACACAAAGACAAACCAAGGTCGCAAGCTGTGTCCACTCAATGCTGTGATTTTGACAACGGCTCATCCCATCATTTCCCCTCTGATTCTACACCTTTTCAATTGTCTTCTTATAAGGAGGAAGGCCTAGGAGTGGGAGAAACCCTCACAAACCCCAAAAAGAGAAAACCCCCCTAGAAACCCTCTACGTCTAGCTGTGAGGCCTGCGGCTCACATGCAGTAGAGGATGAGTCCCAGGAAGATGAAGGTGTAGTTGCTGTGGTACGTGTCCAGGTTGCGCACCACACGCTGGCACAGCTCGCCGAAGTTCTTTGGCTTGGAGAACTTGCGCTGGTCAACAAAACCGGCCCACGGCCTGATGGACTTACGCCGACGGTCCAGCCAGTCCTTCATCGCGCCCCCAGAGAAACCTTTGGGCAGCATCCTAAGAGCAGGCAGGGAGGAAAAGGAAGTGGATCACCATAATGCATTTACTATTCACATAAATCACTAGGAAAACAAGGAAGCATTAAAGATTATGTTCTTGCTTCATAACACCCAGGAAACTTAATATGTGTTTTTGCTGACGATGTATTAAAATATGTACTTTTTGTCCTCATCTCAGCTCCAATAATTTTTTTTGGTAAAGGTACACTTTTGTCATAGTTGCCCATGTTATTCCTTTACTCTTTACCTGATTGGGGAAGTGCTAGGATTATGATCACTGCACCGAAAGGTCGTAAAACACGATCAACAAGGAGGATTTATGCAGATGAACATAAATGCAGATGAACATAAATGCAGATGGCCTGCGCGGCGCGTGCGTGCGGCCGGGCGGCCGGGCGAGGCTCGAGGCCAGGCTACGTACCTCGTCACTATTCCCGTCGCGGGAAGCTCCTGCGCGTCACTGCTGAAGGGGTCGCTCGCCACGGGCTCCATGTTTACCTAGGAGACTAAACACACACAGAAACGCGTCCGTCCCGTTAAAGCGCAAGGCTAACACGCTGACGCTCAGCAGAGACCCTTTATTACAGTGTCTTTATAAACAGAATAGACAGCATCTGCAGTAAATGTTTGCCGAATAAGTAACAGGCCTGTATTAAATATGTCTTAAACATGAGCGAATAAAAAAATTAGTCACTCAGTTCCCCACCCCTTCAGGACCAAAAAAAAAGAATGTCCTTTTACCAGTTCATCGCTCAAGTTATATTACTAGCTAGTCTCCATAGGTGCATTAATTAGACTACCTAAACAGACACCCGAGCTAGCAATACGTGATCAGTTGATAATATTTTTAAACCCCCAAAAAACCTCACTGTACACTACACTGTACACTGAAGCCGAACTTTTCCATTATTCTCGTTATTATCTAGCTAGCTACAAAATGACATGTTGAAGCAAAAATAAGTAAATTCAGCGGATATTAATAACAATGAAGCATATTAGTGGTAAAACAATAAAACAGCGACTTCCTACAGTAGACGTACCTCTCCGCTGTTTACGTTGCGCTGATGGCTGGCGGATGTGATGTGGCGCTTTTTACGGTTCTTCTACATCGCCTCCAGTGAAATCTCTGTGTCGGTGCGAAATGCCGCCCCTTGGTGGCACAAAACAGCATGGTGATACTGAGAAGGAGAAGAAGATTTGAAGATTACTTTCGTTCCGTAAAAAATGCGCAAATGTTAATTGTTCATAAAAAGGCGAACAACACGCGACATGCCATCTGATTGATATCGACAACGACCGTGTACTCAACCTTCCCAGTATGGCGGCTTTTACTGGTCATGGTGAAATGAGTGCAGAGGTGTAGGACTGGTGCTTCTGTTCCGCCACTCTGTACCTCCACCACCCACTGCTGTAGGAGAGAGCTGTTTCCAGAAACCTTACTTTGTAAGTGGCGAAGATAATGGCTAAATGACGCCTGACATAAAAAATGTAGTGAGTTTATTTGATATTGTTAGCTAACTGTTGAGAGATTTAAAAAACCCAAACACAACAACAACTGAATCTGTTTGGTTGGCGCTGGTGAAGGTGCAGCTTTACTAGTTAGCTGGGTTAGCTTAGCCACCAACCGTCACTTGACGTGACCGATGTGCCCGTTGTTATGCTAACGTTAGCTAGCCAACCAGTGTAGCTAGGTTAACTAACTAGCGTCTTTCACTAACTAAGCAAACGCATTTTACAACGTGTTTAAATGAACTATAAGGATATAGTCATTATCTAGTCAGTCACAGTAGTGTTTTATTTGTCCAAAGCACTCGAAACTGGTAGCGTTAGTTGCAATCCTTTGTTGGATTTGTTAGCTTGCTAGTTCGCTATTCGCTGTAAGGCCAGTGTTGTTGTGACGGTGGTGAACCACAGAAGATTGTGAGGG
Source organism: Electrophorus electricus (assembly GCF_041902795.1). NCBI lineage: Eukaryota > Metazoa > Chordata > Actinopteri > Gymnotiformes > Gymnotidae > Electrophorus > Electrophorus electricus. Next base: position 24,362,931 of record NC_137510.1, read on the forward strand.
AACAAGTTCATCCTATTTGTTACAAGGTATTTATGTAGCTACGGACCAGTAGCAGGGTTTACACCTGTTTGTTACTGGAGTCTGAAAAACATGCTCTGGTAACGTATTTGACTCCTCTGTTATGTGAAGCTAACACTAGGGGTTAGCAACATTAGCTACCACGTCGTTACGTGTTTAACGGATTTGTTTCAAACGTGACGTTACGTCACACGTGCGCGTGATGTTGTGATGTAACTATCTTAGCTAACTAGCTTAGCTAGCTAGCTGACCTCTCGCATTTTCGCATTGGCAGCGCGGCAGGGTGTGTTTTGCAGTCCTTTTCTGCTAGTGTTCTTGGACTTGAATGGTATGTATTCTAGTGTTGTGTTGTTTTTTGGAAGCCTTTTAGGTTTCTATTCGCTATTATTATATTTACTCAGCTAAAAGCTAGTAATATCGCCTGGCTGTTTCGAGTACTTAGCTAGCTAGCTAGCTAGCTGTCTTAGCGTTACATAAAGTTTAACTCGTAACATTCATTCCTTGGGGATCCAAAGTTCCCAGATTGTAGATTGGATCTTTCTCTTTGAGTTTACTAATTTAATTGCCACCATAGCAACAGCTGGCAATACAAACAGATATATGTCGTAAATGCAGTGTCCATTAAAATGCCTTACCACTGGAAACGTCAAATCGTTAATTCTGACGATCCTAAGGTGTCTGACAAACCGATCAACAAGCCTTCTCTTGGTTTCTCCAGTATAAAGCTGATTACCACTCTTACAAGTAATACAGTAGACAACTCCCACAGTTATGCATGAGGAGGAATGGATGATGACAATTGTGCCACACACACTATCTATCGATCACACACACACATTTTATATATATATATATATATATATATATATATATATATATAATAGTGCGTGTGTGTGTATAGATATCTCACATTCCACGTTTGTTATTTAAGCTAAAGCATTGCATGTTCCTCTTCCAGAAACGTTTGTACCTGGTAGAAGATTATTTTGAATAGCCAGCTAACCATGGCAACAGTCCGCTGCCCGAGGTACTCTCTGCACTGGGAGGAAACTGATTGCCTGAGTTACTATGACCTGCTGTCTCTTCATGAAGTGTTTGAAATTGTCGGCTCCCAGCTGACAGAGACTGATGTTGAAGTTCTGTCATTTCTTCTTGATGAAACATATCCTGGGAAGCACCCTCTTGATCCAGAGGGATGGACAGAGGACATTTCCCCAGACCCTTCCATGCCCCTGAATCCCCCGTGCCCTCGGCTCTTGGAAGCTTGGCGTTGGGTACGTCCACGGGCCGACCTTTGCCATACTGCCAACCAACACAGACCGAAGAGTGGCGTTGAGATGCTGCTCGAACTGGAGAGGCGAGGCTTTTTAAACGAAGGGAACCTGGAACCTTTGTTACAGCTTCTTAGAATTCTTACACGACATGATCTCTTGCCTTTTGTGTCCAGCAAAAAAAGAAGAACAGGTGAGGACTAGAACAGGTTACCTGACGTACATTTTGACACCACTTATAGTACAGAAAGCTTTACGTGTGATGGGATAATGTTTTTTTTTTTTTTTTAAGGTACAGTTTATGTTTATTATGCCATAATTATTCTTAGTGTCACCTGAGAGAGAATCCATGAACTATACAGATGTGGAAAGCAGAGAACGCATACTCTCTAGTTCACACACAGACCCAACATCTCTGGAAAACACACACACCTCTCAGTTGAGGACAGGTAAGTGGGAATAGTTACTTAAATACGTGCCCTTTCTTTTTCATTTTGGGTGGGTATGAGGCTTGCATGAAATGGTCAAAGTGTGTTGTGCTGCTTCCAACAATCAGGTGTTGGCTCAGACATTACAGCAACTGCCCCCTCCCGAAGAAAACGGGGGAGAGGGTGTGGCCGGACCAGGGGGCGTGGCTGGAGCAGAAGGCCCACGGACACGTCAGAAATTCCGCCTCAGCCTGCACCTAATAAAGTGACCTGCGGTAAGACCACTTTTATATTCTTCGGTCCTCCCCTCTCTGTCTCTCTAACATCACCTGAACCTTTCTGTTGTCTTTCTCTGAACAGGCCCTTCCCAGTATTTTTCTCTTAGTGTCTCTCCTCATCCTCTCATCTCTGCTCAGTTTCTCCTTAGTTCAGATTCAGCCGTTTTATCCCGACTCATTGATGTCCTATAATGTCTCAGCAGGTTTGTAAGTTGATGTTAAACGACCTCTCTTTGATGTAAATGTCATGTTTATGCCATTTACATGCTAACCATTTCACCTTGCAGAATGCTCTGCAGTCTGCATTCATGTTGGTCTTTCTGTGTCAGTCCTCTCTTGCCACTTAACCTAGCAATAAAATTAAAGTACTTCTTTCAATAGTGACAGTACTGTGGAGTCCATTAAGATTGGGACATAATGTACAGAACATACAGGCTCTACATAAAACCGCTGAGTGCAGCATGGGTATTTCTCAGTTGACTCATCATTTTGAAACTGATTACACATTGAGTAGGGGGTGGGGGTTGTTACTATGTTCAGATGATCATTTCATCATCTTTGAAATGTTATTTTAGTCTAAGTGAAAACCACATTCATTAAAGTTGGCTCATTCTATCCATTTTCCTCCCAGTGGAGCTTTCAGCTGCTTGCTTATATCAAATACAATATTTAACAGACTGCTGTTCACCTTTTGAATTTTAGTTTACCACAAACTGTTCTTACACACACCCATTAACTCCTTCATGATGTGCCTTAAAAATCTGGTCTTTTTTTCTTTCTTTTTCTTTATAAAAGTGGGTTTGTTTGTAGCCCAAAGGGCAGTGGTAGCTCGGTGGTTAAGGTACTTGACTTGTAATCGTATGGTTGCTGGTTCAAGCTCCACCACCGCCAAGTTGCCATTGTTGGGCCCCTGAGCAAGGCCCTTAACCCTCAATTGCTCAAGTTCTACTCAGTCATAATTCTAAGTCATTTTGAATAAAAGCGTCAGATAAATGCCATAAATGTAGCCCATCTGTCAGAACTGAAGTGCTGACGTTTTTAATTTTTTCACTTTAGGCTCTAATTCTATATCTGTAGATTTTGAATATTCCAGAATATTTTGAGAGAAAGGCATCATGATTTTAAGTCTTATTTTTTCTCATTCATTCAAGCAAACTGAAAAATACTCTAAATGATTTGTGCTTCTCTGCAGCCATTTTGTGGTGGTGTTCAGCTGTATTATTCAGTGTCTGAATCAGACAGGCATATTGTCCATGTAGCTATGTTCAAAATGGACCTCTGATCACCATTCTTTACATTGTGAAATCAAAAGCATTATGTGGAACACTAAGAAACAAAGTTCATGATTTAGTAAACAAATGTTGTACACTTACTTTACATGAATTTGCTAGTCACACTGAGAAAGTAGTCTCATTCCCTAGCATGTGCATGCAAAATATAATGCTGTCAGTTCACTGTAACTGCTACAGCAGAGGAAATGTAAAAATGCTTAAACACTGTGCTGTTTCAAGATGTTGCTATTGTAGCTTACCATCCTCCTCAAAGAAGTTGTGTGTAAACCTTCAAACCAAATGACACGGTCGATCATGAGTGTTCAGTATCCTTTTGTGTGCGTCATATATGCAGGACCTATTATGATGCGCTGTGGGATTATAAGAGTGCACTGGAAATTCTCTACCATTTTTGGTCACCACTACAAAATGGCAGCCTCTCAAAATAGTGTATTATAATAGTGAACAGGGCATTGTTCTGAACATGGCGTATTGGTTCTGCCTGTGTTTGATTAGGACACTGAAGTGGCTGTTCACTAATTTCAAGATCTTGGAATTGATCCTTACACCTTCAGTAAAAACAAGGTTGTAAATGTATATGTATTATTTCATACAGGTATTGTGAAACATGAGGCAGACGTATGCAGGGCGTAGTGTGCAGGATATGGCTAAAACCTAAATTGTCAGGGTGATTCACCATTGAAAGTATTTTATTGCAAGTTTGGATTAGTCTTGATTGCAAGTTTGGATTAGTCTTGGTCTGGGAAACCAGCCCTACATATAACACCATGACATAGGTAATGATACCTCCAGAATCAATCTTTATATTTGATAGTTGTTTTCGCACAAATATTTATTTAAAACTTGAAGGTAAACTGAGCGATGACCATTAGCCTTTGGGAAAATGTGTCCAGATAGAATCATCACTTGTTGATTTGTGTATACTCTTGAAGCCTTTGGTTGTACTCTAGGTCACATGTCTTTTATCTCCCTAATGGTGACCAAGCATCTAACGTTGTCCAGTGTTGACATTTTGCAAACATAGTTACTGAGTAAGGAGTGCACATAAGTTACCATTATGTGCACTAGTTACCATTGTTCAATCTGCATGTCAAAGCATTAAATAATCACTTAAAAGACCAAAGCTTTGCCAAGAATACAATTTACACAGATGGTTTCGTAAAATGGCAACATATGTCAGTATACAAACCAAATTAAAATTGTCATAATTTCAGTCACCTCCAACTTACCATGCATGTCTGCTCAGGATTATAATGTCAAATCTCATATGGGCCTGTCTAATGTAAGCATAACCAATGTGAATGTGTTAGCCACAGTAGGCTGACTAGAATAGCTAGCAATAACAGATTCTGTTGCACAGTGTCTGATGAGTAAACCACTGAAGATGGTTAATTGTGTTCTGCAAAAGCAAAGCCATGAGGTTCTAAATGTTTCATTCTCTGGATCTTTGTTTGCAGGTTTCTGTTAGTAACATCAGTAGCAGCTCTTACCTGTGACCAAAATTCCTGCTTTAAAGTCAAAAACTGATATTGTGACTTGAGTCTTTCTCAAATTGTGAAGACCACATCCTACAGGGCTCCAGACTAGCTAACTTTTTCCAGAAGTGTTTCATTTTGGATTTTTAAGATGCCATAGTATCATCATCTTTGTTTGGATTATCTACACTGTATGTATTTCATATCATTAAGGCTAGTTAAGGAGAAGTATAGGAAAGCATCACAGTTATTAACAGACATTTCAACAGGGGAAATCTTCACAATTTCCATAAATAATACAACTGCATGTTGCACATATCAAGTAAGTTAGGATGAGTAAATTCAGTCCAATATAGGTAATAAGATTCTGCAGGTTATTTAAAAATAACACAGTTATCTTTGTGTGATTTTTCTTTTTAAAAAACTTTTTTTATGACCATTTTATGTCTTTATTATACTACATATGAAATAGCCTACTCCTATCTTCAGGTTTTGAATGTGTTATTGTGAGCTTGTTGCAGTGTAATAAACTTGCATTCCCTGATACTCACAGCTAGTCTAACCATGTGTGACGAAATGAGAGTGAAGTTATCGAAACCAGATTGGAATTTGATAAAAGTGGATAGTCAAGCTCACTGTGTGACTTGAACAGTCTGCAGCGTCTGCACCATTTGTGTGATAAACATTAGCTAGATATTGACCTCTTCACGGAAGACTCGAGCTGAGAGAATGCTCTGTCACTAGCTCACAGAGTGATATCTAGCTAGCTAAACTAGCGATCATGTCATTAACCAGAGGTAACGTTAACATTTACACAGTTAGTTTTGTATTGTATATTGATTTGTTTTTTACCTAATCATCGTTTTTCGTTTCACCTGCTGGAACACTGATGTCCACTTCAGCTTTTTTTTTTTAAAGGTCAAAGCATCGCTAAAAGTGCTTAAGCAGGTACCACTTCTCCACCACTTAAAAAAGTGACTTGACAGTGTCCTACTTACCATTGCCATAGGAATCAGGGAGAGTGAATTTTGAAGCAGAAATGCACCAACCGTAACTTACTTGCCTTTCATTTACCTGTTGCTTCATATACTTTTATAGACGTAATTTTAATGCATGCAGCATTTTTGTCCCCAAAAAGCTTTAATATTGTCCCATGAACTCTTTTTATCATTCCTGGGAAGGTGGGATGCCGTTAGTCTGGAGCCCAGCTCCTATCTTGGTCTTATATTTGCGTGGAGTGAAAACTATTTGCTGATAGAGAAAGCGATTTCACCTTCAGCTGTGTACTATTGTGGTTTTTAGCTTTACAGAGTACTTATGTTATTGATGTCTTCCATACAATGTCAGAAACCACATAAATTAAGATTATATAACATTGTCCATATGTAATGATTTGGCACGCAGTTTGTACACTATATCTAATGGGATGTACATTTACCGTAAAATACTATTTTAAAAAGTTGTATTGGCCTTCTAACTACTGCAGAATTTGGACCTTTAACCACAAGATCTTAAGCTCTTTAACTGCAATAAGCATTATTAGTGTTCTTTTTGTGCTCAGCTTTTACTTGAATGTCAGTTTTGCTGATGGTTCATTGTGTACTGTTCAAACATCCTTAAAGGGTGATAACTGGGTAATGGAGAAGATACAGCCCTATCATTACAAAATGTGCCCGTGTTTATAGTGGCTGATGTGCCCCAACAGGTTAACAAACTGGCCTTGATTTGAGCCAAGGCATCTACAGGCAAATATGGGCTGCATGATAAAGGTCCACCGAGTTAAACTGCTAAGTAAAGCTTTACCAAACAACTAAAAATGAGTAAATTGCATAGTACGAATGTTCGAAACTGTATGGAAAGTACCAGCGTAGCAAGAAGTTAAGAATCACAGTCCTCTATCTTCCTCTGAGCTTTTTAGGTACGTTTTAATGACAGGATGTGGGGATCCAATTTCACACTACATCCTTTTCCTTAGTTTTCTTTTTGAGTACAGACTTTGGAGTGAAATGTCTTTCAAAATACACTTCTTGGTAACTAACTAGATGTTAGCAACTAGTTAAGCAGGATTAAACGAGTTAAAACATATTGAAACTAACTCAATGGGATCAAATTTAATTATTATGCTATATTATGATTGACAGGAAAATAACTTTGCTCATGAAATTATTTAGGGCTTTTAATTAGTTGGTTTTTTTTTTTTTTTTTTAATATATATTTTGATGTTAGTTGATCAGATTGAGTGAACTGTGGAAAAAAATACCAGTATAGACTGTAAACTTTGGCCAAACTGACTGAAACATCAGAATTGATCACCTGTTGGATTTGTGCACTCAAAGATTGGAATTAAATATATTCAGGCCCTGCATGCTTGATTCTTGCATACATGGTCCATGCAGGTAGCTATAGAGTAGTGCATTACTGTTCATAGCTGAATAAACCATGATGGATTGCCACTGGATGTTTCTTGCTTGTGAACTGTGAACTGGGTTGGGTCAGTAGTCATTGAACATATAAGACTGCAGTGTATTACTTAGTAGGCCTTTAGTTAGTTTACTACCTCAAGATGTTGCTTTCTATTCCATGTTGAATTTTAACCAAATGTCTATACTTTAGATGCTTTTGGTATAGTTTAATTCTTAGGTTTTGCCTTCACCTCCTCACTCTTTTGTGTGTGTGTGTGTGTGTGTGTGTGTGTGTGTGTGTGTGTGTGTGTGTGTACGTGGTTGTGTTTCTGTGTTTTGTTATTGTTGAGGGATTTTTGCCTCCTTTCCATTTCTCTGGTCCTTGTCATGGTTGAACTGGGAGCCCTACAACGGTGAATGACACCCTCATTATGCAAGGTCACATCACACCTTTCCTTTACCGCTCCTGCATTTCCTCTTTCCCTTCCACTCTTCCTAACCCCCTTTTTCTAATACTCAGTAAAATCCTGACATGTTAAATGAAGTGCGGTTGCTTTGGAAATGTGTTGAGTTGCACCGTCCTCTTTCCTCCCTCCTAATGCATCCACATTTAGTGTAGAACAGAGCTCTCCAGTTATCTTTTAACCAAACCTTCTGAAGCCCACTGACCACTGTGAGTGCTCAGGTCTGCTGAAGCACGACGGACATGTACCCGCTAGCTCTGCCTCCGTCACTGGCCCATAACTGACCCTGTGATTCTAAATATCAATGAGCCAAAGGGGAGCATGAATAACATGGATTTTCAGCTTCTTAAAAAGTATGCCAATCAAGGGCTGTCCCATACTGGCACAGTTTACCCAAAAATGTTGTTTGCTACACATTTTGGGTTACTCATGAAATGATGCATATGAAGCTATTTCTTTTCCCCCCCAATATGTTATTGCAGTGTATTGGGTGGCTTTTGTGTTCATTGTTTTGGAAGGATAGCACTTTGTTTTTCTCCCTGCTTTTCTTGGAAATATTGCAGTCTGTTGGTTTGAAATCTCCCTTGATGTTGATGACTTTAAAGTTGTACATTTTTGTCGTAGCTCTCAAACTGGATATTTTGGTTCTATTGGTATGCAAACAAATTCTAAATTTATTTCAGATGGATTTACAGCAATCCATTGAGAATTAATATTCATATCAAGAATTAAACGTTCAGATGGGATTGATGGAAAAATGCTGTTCTGGAGAAACTTACCAAGGCATTATTGCTCATAACAGCAGAAATCAGTGTATATAAGCACTTAAGGCCACCAAAAGATACCTGTCAGGTATTGCATGAAATGGTCAAGAAACCATTTCCTGATCTGATGCCCTAGAGATTGTTTAATGATAGTTTTGAGAACTTTACCCAACAATGTCTTCCTTTTATAAACTAGTGCATGCAGGGTGGAATAATGAAGAACTGCATTGAAAGAGAAACTTTTTATTGCAGTGGTAGTTTTGAATAACAAGCCAGCCATCCTTGTGCCGTACTTCTTGTTAAACAGAGTAGAACAGGCCGACATTAATAATGTAGTTAGCTAAGATGCAAATTAATGTAACTACGTTTCTGCTGTCAGTTTATAGAAAAGTAGCTAATTACACTACAAGCTTACATGGTAAAGGTAGCTTACATTAGGCTGAGGGTCTAATTAGAAGAATATTTAAATAAAGAGTGTGGCTTACCTTGTTGCCATGGAAGACATTGTTAGTTAATGATACTTTGCTACCCAGTGAGTAAAAATACTATAGTTTAACTGCTTGCAAGGAACTTGAATTAAGACACAATGCTACCAATTCATTACTGGCAAATTAATCTAGCTTCATAACCTTAGTCACATTTTCTGCCTGTTTTCTGCCAAATTGGCAAATCAGACTATATATTTCTGGATAGAATGGGCCATTTTTCTTCAAAACAATGCTTAAAAATCAAATTAGCGAAGCACCCTTTTAATTTTACTCTTAAGTTTAATAAAAGTTGCTCTAAGGAATTGAACACACCAAAATACCCTGATCTGAAAGCAGACTTGTGCTTCATATTTCTCATTTCCTATGTAATCCAAACCTTTTTTCCTCCCACAGACAATAGTTCAGGCACACTGGCCTATTATCTAAGAAGTCTTAATGTAGTAATACAGAAATAAATGTTTATCATTTGGAAAAAGCGAGGTTCCTTCTTTAGTATGCATATGTGCTTTACACAATGTCTGATACTTCAGCAGCTTAAACGGCTGTAATGTGTTGGTTAAATTGTTGGTTATAATAACTAGTAACACTTAAAAAAATCTGTGTTTAAGCTACTCTCCTGCTGTGCCATGAATGCCCTGTGAGGTTTGACCTTGTACCCATGAACATGCTGAAAATGCTGTTTGCTTTGTTGACTCCACATTTGATTCCAGCAGGTTGACTCTGGAATGGATAGAGAGAAAGAGAGGGCACGCGCAGCACTACAGAGTGTGTGCGCTGTCCGCTCTGTGCAATCGTACAGAGTCCAGCCAAATGTGTGCTCTCTCACTCGCTCTCTCCTTCATGAGCCCTGGTCCATGTCTAAGGTAAAGAGTTTACCTTCCTCACTCAAGCTACGAGGAGGGGTGCTCAGTGTTAAGATATCAGTGTTCCATTTTAAACGGTCCTCTCCTTCATATGTTGCACCCCAAAAGACATCCCCCCCCTTTTTTTTATTCTGTAGTGAATGTATGGTATAGAATGCTGGAGAAGTTGTTGGCCTCAGAGTTTCACAGAACTGACTCAAAAAAAAGATAATTCATCAGTGTCCTACAAGTGCATGTGTGAAAAAATGCTGTTAAATGTTTCAGTCCAAACTTATTTGGAGATAAACTCCCTCCTGATCTCCTGGTCATTCCAAATGAAACCAAAAACCACCTCTTACTACTTTATTCAAATGTTGTCAAATCCACCTTAGAAGGTAGCTGAACCTTTTATGTTCCGACAGCCATGTTCTGTTTTCACACCCCACCAAGAATGGCTTCTGGCTGTATTGAGAAACCTCAAACCATTTTTTTGTGTGAGCAGTTCTGAGGAAAATGACCCAACAGAGCTCTTACTTAAATGTTGACCTCAATATCTTTTGAAGAAATCACTGGAGAGAATGTTTGTTAAATTTGTTATTTTCACTCGTATGCAGTTGATGTTTTTGAAATTGCCTGCTTTGTGCTTGATCCCAACAAAGGAAGAACCTTTGGAAAACGTTCATCCCAAAACCTGCTTGTCTTTCTCTCTCTTTCTCTCCTTTTGTGTCCACAGTTGAAAAACAGACTGACTCAAGTGTCAGGGACAAAACAAGTTGGCCATCCTCACATACTAAGAGAGGGAGAGAGCGAACTTAAAGAACGAGATTAAATGGCCGATACTGTCTTAGGAGCTGTTGGTCAGCAGCCTCCTGCTCTCATTCTCTCTCCTTCCATCTGGGTTTGTTGCTCATCAGAAAAGAGGGATGGAAATAGTGGCGAAGCTCTTCGCATGGAGCAGCTCCTCATAAAATGGTGCCTAAAGGTTGTGCCTTGGAATAATGAATTTAGCTTTTTGTTTTTGTTTGTTTTTGTAATTAACAATTTTTGTTTTAAATAGACTACCTTTTTTCCCCCCTTCGTGCCTTCATGTAATTGCTGCAATGATGCTGTGTGAATGCTAAATTGGCCTCCTGTCCAGTTCTTTGTAAAGAGTAGACACATAATCCATTATAGAGGAAAACCTCTTTGTCATGTGATTTGTGCTCAATCCACTCTCTTAGACAAAGTGCTGAAATAGAAGCAATGTTCTCTTTATACGAGTGAAGAAAAACACTGTCGTACCTGCATGACGATATATGAGGTAATGGAAAGTGCTATGTGCATGTACACTGTTAATTTAGCCCTTTTGGAGAACCTACCAAAAAAGCCTCTTTTTTGTTTGTTTTTGTTTTGTTTTTGTTTGTTTGTTTGTTTCCACTTTGTTGTGTACAAACCTACATTGGAGTGTAACATGTCTGGAGAAAATACTGAGGGAACCAATATATAAACACAGATTAAAGGTGAAACAATCTGGCTACCCTAACACACTCAGTATTGGAATGGACCGGAGCCAAGATCATGGTTAAAACCCTTGGGCTTGACAACCATGTACTCATTGCATTGTTTACAATCCCTTTCTCTGATTATTAAATAATCGTGTCAGCTGCTTGATTTTGACCCGCAGAATTTTCTGCCTCATTTTCTGCCTCATTTTGGCGATTAATATGTTATACATGTTAAATTTACAAGAAAGACCATATATGCAGGTATAGGTTGGTGATTTAATAATCACGTGTATTAATGGTCCTCATTTCTTGCTTAATTTTCGCCCTAGTTCCAGTAAAATCACTTGAAACATAAATGTTCTTATCCAAATAGCAGGATCTGTTGGTTTGTAGATTTTGAAATACTTCAAATTTGAAATCTTCAGAATCTAAAGAAATATTAGTTTTGTTGAGAAAAATTTCAGAATTCCTGAAACACAAAGGAAAGATAAAGCTTGTTGTCCTTAGTTTTCTCAAGTATGATTTGCGTGTCTGCTCTAACGAATGCACTCAGACGCTTACTCTATTGGTGCTTAACTCTCCCACAGTAATGTTCCTATATTAAAGCCTAGAAATTCAAGCCAGTGGAGGCTGGTCAGCAGCTTTGAGGTTTGAGTTTTGGTTGTGGGAAGGTTGGATTTGTGTTGCAGCAATGTTCTGAAGATCGATGGGTCCACTTCTGCCTCTGACATGAAATGACATGAAAGGAAATGACATCACTGCGAAGCTCTGGTTCAGTATGTATCCACCTCGTATCTTACCGTCTCTGTGCCCTGTGCTGTTGCATGACATCAGTTCCTCCTGTTCTCAGTACCACAGTGTGGTACAGTCAGCCTTTATTATTGCTTACTACCTTTGGCCTCTGAAATAAGAAATGTTCAGTTCAAAGCAAAAGACCAAATCTTCTCATTGCCAGCCCAACTTGGAACAACTGAAATTCTTTGTTTTAGGACTGAGATCATGGTCATATGCCGTGTTTAAACATGAAAATATCCTTCATTACTGAATTTCCCCAAAACAGTACCCTCTGTTGATGGACTTTTCAGCACTTCCTCAAAGCTGAAATACCCATAATGAACCTTGACTCCAAGACACCTCATTTAGCATTCTTTAAGACAGGGCTTAATATGGTTGTACATTTTGCATAATTTAAATCACCAGCATAGAAGCAAGACAATTTTTTTGAAAGTGCTGAAAGTGACGGCATTTGTAATGAAGTTCTTGTGAGCTTGATTAAAATGTGTCCTCCAAAAAGCTACCATGTGGGGTTATATTTGCTCTGTTGAATACACCCATCCATCTGTACAGGCAAAGTGTCACTTGAATATGGGTCAGTTCAATATTCCTGTAATTTGAGTTTGATTCTCAGTCCTCATCAGTCTGTTGCTATTGAGCTTGGAATGCTTGGTGCCCCCTGCTGCTCATAGCAAGAACTACCCTGAGCAGACAAACAAAAACATGACAACGCCAGGCCATTTATGTTGTACTAAGCCCTGTCCCTTGTGCACTCTGAAACACCCTCTATTATTCTGAAAGAACATCCTAGACCTCCATAAGATTAAATGACCTAGTAGCAGAAGAAGTGTTTGTTGATGTACTCAGTCAGTTTGCTAAATAAAGGTTTCTCTCTTTATTTCTCCACCTTTTACCCCTTTTTTCAACTCCACTTTGCTTTTGTGACCCTTACGTTCTCATGCCTCTCCTTTACACACCACTGTTTTTCAACCGATCACATTCTTTCATTTATCCTATTATCTGCTTCCCCACTTGCTTTTCCTCTACCCCTGCCCTCTTTCACATCCTGCTTGTCCCATCACCCTGCATCTGAATCTCTCCATCTTCCACCTCTTTTCCTTCCATGTATCTCCCCCTTTTTCTCCCATCCTCCTGCCCCAACCCACCCCCACCCCCCACCCCCTCCGTTTCTCCATCATAGACATCCGGCTGCGTGTGCGGGCGGAGTACTCCGAGCATGAGTCGGCCCTGCGTGGGCGTGTCTCCTCGGACAAGCAGCAGCTGCTTGAGCGCCAGTTTGAGCTGTTCAGCCGGGCCAGCCTGCTGCTGCGCGCCCGGGACCTTGGCTCCATCGTCTGCGACATCAAGTTCTCCGAGCTGGCCAACCTGGATGCCTTCTGGGCCGATTACCTGAGCGGGGCGCTCCTTGAGGCGCTCAAGGGCGTCTTCATCACGGACTCGTTGAAGAGGGCAGCAGGGCAGGAAGGTGTGCGGCTGCTGGTCAGCGTGGACCAGGACGACTATGAGGAGGGCCGGAGACTTCTGCTCAGCCAGCAGGAAGCTGGCAACGTGAGTGGCAGTACGTGGAGGTGGGTTACCGTTCTTCTCTTGACTCAGAGGTGCCTTTACCTGAACTCTTATAAGGTCACAAGTCAGTGATTTGTTCCATACATGATGCAAAGCCACTAATCTTATGTGAGTTGGGGTTTTAGTACACAAACCTCCTTCACCAAGCATTTGTATTTGTATTGATGCTAATTCATAGCAATGTGAGTATTGCATAATGAGTAGTGCCTTGGTTCATGGAGAGATTTTATTATATATGTGTTTAATGAACTTGAATGCAGTTAATGAGCTTAACTTTGAGAAACTTAAGACTTGCGTTGAAAATGATCCGAGGACAGTGAAAATAATGTTGTGCCACAGGGGGGCAGCAGAAAACATCAGCTTTTTTTTGAGTTGGGGGGTTTGTCATTGTGGGGCCACTTTGCCAAACTTAAACCTATACATGAAATACAGCAATCATAATTTAGTTCAAGGCTACTTTCAGTCTTTGTCTAAGAAAAAAGTGGCACTTGTGGAATTGATTATTCAAAGTTTAAAATCTAATCTTAATTGGCCAGAGAACTGTTCATTAGAAGACAAGCTGCCTCTGTGTGTGCTAATTTCATTCTCTTTATATATCCTCTCACCAGTTCCTGAGAAAAGTCATGGATGCCAAGATGAAGAAAATCTTCCCCCGAGTTATTGTACAGGCAATAAAAAAGGAGGGGCTGTGAAGAGACGCGATAGAGCATTTTGGATTGATGTATGACTGAAATGAAAACAGACACTTTCCCAGCAGAGGTTGCTAGCTGAAGGAACCACGTAGTTTGCAATTATTTGCGGAGCCATGTAGTCTCTGTTCCTGATACCAGTCAGAACAAGTGCACACATGGCCACCCCACACAAACTTTCACCTGTGTAAGCTTGTTACAGCTTCCTGTGGCACCAGTCATTTCTGCATTACAGTATAATAACTGCCCTTCTGTTTATGTTGAGTCTGTATTTGACTTTTATGTTAATGAGTTTAAGGATGGGTGAACATTGTCCTTGATGTAAGTTTGCTGTAGATCAATAGATGATGGACAGCTAAGATGAGTAAGAAACGTGGCATGTGTCCTTAAGAACCATCGGTCATTCCTAAAATGTCCAATGGACCCCATATTCACCCCTAAAGCTATTCAATCTGCCGCCATTATTACCAAAACATACCCAAATATGCCGACACAAGCGTGCGGTCTGTTTTCTACGAGCGGGAGAATACATTTGAGCTTTCGCGTAAAACCGAATTAGTCTAGGAGGTGCGTTATCTCATGTGTTAGATAATGAAGGGCCCCGTGTAGCGTAACGTATGCCTGCCATACACCAGCGTTACGAAGCCCCAATCCACCATGACTCGGCGGCCTGATGAGGGACGAGCGACGGTCCACGAGTCCATAAGAACCGAGAAAACGCTGAAAGAGCAAAAGAGAAGAGCGGAGGTCCTCTAGACCTGACGGCAACCACACTGGGCCATTATAGGATTTTTTATTATATATGGGTGAATACATACTTATTGTCTTTATATATTGTTTGAAGAAATTCCAAAAAAAAAAAAAAAAAAAAGTTCAATGGTAGATAGCCATTCTCTGTAGGAATGGATGTAGGCATCAGTTAATTCAAAAGGCAAATAAAGTGTGGGGGAAAAATGTTTCGTCTTTTTCCGGTTTTTGTTTAACGTCTTAATTTAAATAACGCATGTACCGGCATTTACTGAATAAAGATGCTACCGAACGTGGTTGTTGCCGCCGTATTGTTCTTATCTCACTTATTAGTGTTTTTAGGCTGTGTTGGTTGCTTCGTGCTTCAATAACAGCACCATCACTTTCGAAAACATTTTGATTGTGGATTGTTTTAAAATCCGGAAGCAAGGGCCTTTTAAAATGCGCGACCAAGCTAACGTTAGCCATAATTAACGAGGGGACAAATGATTTAACTAAACAAAAATACGTATAAAACAAACATGGTTGGTCTGCTGTTTGAATACGTGGAAATTGGTAAGCGCGATCCAGCAATATTTTTATTCAATTAACACGTTCATTGCATTCGGTCTGTGCTCTTTTAATAGTGGATTTAGATCACTGTGGATGTCATAAACCCACGTCTTCAGATGGATAACAGTCATGGGGACAACACTCCTCACCTGCTTATGATCCCATTCAACTATCTAGGATGGTAACAGTGTGATGGACTGCCTGACTGCCAAAGGGCCCCCAGGACTGCACAGGCTTCCATTCCACCAGTGGAACTCCACAGAAAAGGCCAGTTTGTCAGGCCAGCTAGGCCAGCTATACCAGCACAGACCCCTGTACAGAAATTCAAGGATACTTTGATTACTCTCTTCTTCAGTAGAACTTCATTACTGAGGACGGTGAGACTCTCACGGCCTCTCTGTGGGACCAGTGGGAGTTGGAGGCTGACTGCCTTTGGCCTGGACCATCTGTCTGGGACACTGGCTTCAGAGAATCAGGGTGTTGTGCTGCTGAGCACTGGGTGCAGCTGCACAGCACTGTATTGCTCACGCATCACCAAGAGTACAGGAGTCCCAGCACCGTGTCCCTCCTCCTCTTCCTGTCAAGGCATCCCCATCCCTGTCAGCCGTATTGAGCGCCATCGTTACTCAACTGGAACGACGTACCCCTCTGGCTTTCTGTGGCCAGCCTGTCCCGCTATGACAGGATGAACAGGACAAGGACAGCAGAGAGGTAGAGTTCAGCTGCTGCTGTTGCCTTCTCACCTGCTCGATGGACACAGCGGAAGGGGGGGGGGGGGGGTGGTCAGGTTTCGTATCGATTTCTAGCACAATATATCCATTGTTGATTTCTTAGATTTGGTAAACCTAGATGACCTTGTGTGGACCTGCTTCTGCTAAAACAGTGGTGCTGGTCAGTGAGATCAATCACTGTGTTCTCATGAATTATAAGGATGATTAAAAACAAAATCCTTAAAATAGTAAAAATGACAATTGTTATATATAAAAATAAAAAGGATGCATTACAATAAAAAAATAATTGAAAACAATACATTAACCTTTTCTGAAGGTCTAGGTTGGAGGTGAGTGCAAGAACCAGTGTAGTTTTGTTCTATGTGCCCTAGTATTTGTTAAAGGTGCTCAACAAAACAATCAGCAGGCTTTCTCTTCACTTCTCCAGTGTACAGCTGATTATATCTCTTACAGAAGATCCAATAGACAATCCCTGCAGTAGTGCCCAAGGAGGAGTTGGTGATGACGAATGACCCTTTAGTAGTGGTTACCTTATTGGTTGTAACAACAAATTTACATGTAACGCCTAAAGCAGATGCAGGCAGTAATAGTGTAGTTATTCTGATTGATCATGTATCTCACTTTTCACAAGCACATCTTAAATATTTTTGTCTCATCCGTAAGAGATTTTTGGAGGCTCCAAAAGCTAAGTTCAGTAAAGATAATGCACCACAAACACCAGGCTCTCCAAAATTGTCAGTGCAGATGTTTAGTTCAGACAGAGAGAAGTCCTGTGGAGAGACAGCTTTCTCATCCTGTGGAATATGGCTGTGGGCCCACATTAGAGTCACTGTCATGTATTTAGTTATCATTTCCAGTGGCTAGGCATTTTAATGCTAACAGACATTGTGTTAATGACTTTTTGCATTGATAGTTGTTGTTACAGCAGCTATGCAGTTGGGAACATAAGGCTAAAGAACTAATCTACACTTTCTGAACTTTAGAGCCCCATGGAGTTAATGTTAAGAATTAAACCTCTACTGACTTGAAAATAATCAGGTTTCGCCTCCTAGAACTTTGAAAGTACTTTGTGGCTTGGTAGGGAACTCAGATTAAAATATATGTGCTATTTATTAAAATTAGGAATTGCATGCATGCAGAGTCTATACTAGACTCAGATGTGAAACTTCCCTTGGAAACCTTCCTCACTGCCCTCTCTCTCTCTCTCTCTCTCTCTCTCTCTCTCTCTCTCTCTCTCTCTCTCTCTCCTTGCTTTAGAAGGCATTATTTATTGCAGTGTGCACAGGCAAAATTAAGATGCTGTAATGAGAATAAAAGCAAACGCGTCTGTTAGGTAGAGTTGGCCTAACTCAAACGCGTTTCTTAGGTAGACTTGGCCTAACTCAAATAAAACGAGGCACCCTTACAAAACGATTCACATCTTTAATTCCATTAAACTGGCTAAGTAATCACACTACTTCAAGTGACACGTTTAAAGACAACTTTAGTTTAGTACTAGCTACACCTGTTGTCGTCCTAAATGATAATGGCAGAGTTTTAGAGTCATTCCGAGTTACAACCTTGGTAGTGAAGCCAGTGTTGCCAGAGTGACTAAATAATTAAATTCAGTGTTTACCCACAAAACGTATTTTGTAAAATGTACCGTTGAAATGCAAGACGATGAACTGGTTATATTTACCTTTTTTTTCTTCTTCTGGGGTAATGAGGGGCTCGTCGGCCAATGACGTCATCGGAGCCCTGTCCGCGGTGCTGAAGGTAGTGCCGCGTGCTGGCTGGCACCAGCTCGCGATGGTGCTGAAAGGACCGCGCACACGCCACTTTTGCCACTAGTCAAATCGAGATGTATTTTGAGCGATCTTTCCTGTTAAAGTTTTGAAAACGCGTTCTCCTCCCCTCCCCCACAATATAAGCTTCCACAAGCATAACTCAGCTTCGGGATTACTTTTTTTGTTTTCTTGATAAATTGGTGAATGGGTTGGCGGCTGCATTACTAGTATTTCCTTGAAATTATTTATAGTCACTTCGTCTTTTGTCGTCTTTCTCCTACTTGCTGCCTCGTTGGCTTACTCGGACATTCCCATTTCGTCCAGTCAGGAGCAACCGATACGTCGCCATGGAAACCGCCGAGAGTCACGTGGGGGGCGTAAAGGGGTGTTGGGGGATGATGGGAGGCGCACGTCGGTGTTTGCGCGTGATCACCCCTCCCCTCCCTCATTTCGTCTGACCCCGTCACCTTTCACCTCCAATTCAAATTCTGCCTCCTCACCCGAGTCCTTCTCTTTTCCCCTCTGTCCCTACACTGGCCCCCCGCACACACCTCTGTGCCCCCCGCCCCCACCTCTCCCAGATCCACACGCTTCGCTCCCTCTGTCCTGTGTCCAGCCAGACTGCGCGTATAGCGGAGATCGCGGGCGTTCATCGATGGACATGCTGGTAATGTTTTCTGAAAAACAAAGCCATAAAGAAACCTTTATCAAACTAAACATTGCATATTAATAACTTTTCTTTCTATCGTCAATAATTTTGGTCCTCCCCGACCCGCCGCTTTCCTCCTTCTTCTTCTTCTTCTTCTTCTTCTTCTTCTTCTTCTTCTTCTTCTTCTTCTTCTTCTTCTTCTTCTTCTTCTTCTTCATCCTTCCTCTTCATCCTTCCTGACCCTGAGATGTTCCTGTTTTCTGTTGTTTCTGACTGTTATATAAATTCACATTTATTTCCTTAAAACGCTTACCAATTCTGACTTGGAATGCATCCCGCACAAAGGAGAAAGACGAGTGGGAAAGCGCGAGCGCAGGCTCCTATTACCTCTAATGATTCCTTGCGCGCGCCAGAGTTTTCTTTTTTTATTGATTAGTCAGAAACTAATTCTCTGAGCAACCCTGGTGTCTCCCTCGCTCTCGCCTTACACCCCCTCCCCACCCTTCCCATGTCGCTCTGCATGTGTCTGCGAATCGGTGCGTGTACGAATTCGCGCGTGCTCTTTTCTGCATCCAGTAATAGGTGCGCATCATCGCGGGAATATTTAAGATGAAACGTGACCGTCTATTATGCCTACATTACGCATGCACGCGGAGGTTTGCAGTGTAGCCTCCGCGCTTTGTGGAAGGTTTTTCTCGATTCCCTCGACATCCAGCGAGCACCAGACTGGAAAGAGATGCTGTTGTAGCCATTGTCGTGTTCTTTGCTTTTGTTGTAGCTTTGATATTTCACCGGCGCGCGTGTGCTCAAGCAAGATTTCTTGCAGTAAAGCAGTCTGACTGCATTTCCTTTAAGACCGAAGCAGTCCTCCTAATGTGGTCGTGCATGCCCGTTGGAAATTCCACATACTACCAGAGGGCTTTGTCGATTCAGTGTTTGAGTCTTGACGGATTGTACCTATAAACCTGCTTTGGATGTGATGAATATAGTGTTTATGCTGCTGACAGAGAGCAGTCAAGAGTTTTTCATCCCAAGGTTGTCTGTTTAGGCCTACATGTTTTACACGTTTTAATTTTATACCTTTCCGTCAGTGCCTGTCAAAGCTTTTGTTGTCAATTTGTGACTTTGGTGATGAAAACAGCACGTGCTGAATTCTCCTTCTCGGTCATTAGCGATGCGCTGCGCTCTGCTCGCTGTAGGAATGGGAACATGCATTAGTCCTCCCGGCAGGTATTTAATCAATATGGTCGATATGTGTTTGGCGGCGTGGGCTCAATAACAACGCTAAAATAACACCGTCGTGCGGCCTCCACGGCACGGAGAACCGGCACCGCCGAAGGGAAATCGATAAGCAAACGGAGTTAATTATCAAAAAATCAATTAAAAGGAGGAGGTTTGCGCTATAAAAGAGCGAGCTCGGCTCGCGTACGGACAGAGTCAGGGAACGGTCGGCTGGAGCTCCCGTAGTTCCAGGCTTTTCGGTGCTCCTTAGTGTTCTCTCCGCTCTGGTCAAAGGGGAAGAGACTAAGACGGCCAAATGCTTCATTTTCTTGGGGTGTGATTAGATCACGGTTCCGTGGTACTGTCTGTTGGAAGGTGGTCATATCCTAGGCATCTTAGCTAATTACATCATATCTTTAGATGTGTCCGGCTGATGTCTGTTATTTTAGGTTAGTGTGTGGACCAGAGGTTTCATGGTGTGGATATATTAGAAATAGTAGGCCCATAGCGTGTGGCTTATCGTTCCAAGGTGAGCAAGCTAAACGCATCGTAGCCTATGAAAGACGATCATATTTTTATTGGAATAGACATCTGTCTCTGCGACTCTGTACGTGTGTTCCCTCGCGCGCGCGCGCGCGCGTGGACTGGCTTTGCTCTCTTGTATTTAAAATAATCTGCAGGGTTGTAGGGCCTGCAAATATCTGAACAGCCCGTACGCATTAAGATATTGTTATGTTCCCTCACGTTTTATTGATGATATACTGACGCTTGTGACAGATATGCCTGCTAGAAAATACAAGATTAGTCTTGTAATTTTTAGGAAAATGAACTTACAGCTTTGAGACATCCGGATAGTTACTTAGATATAAAGTTACTTGGTCGTTCTGCGAGAACTGCAGAAAGAAGATAAATACTTGCATAGAAATGTCGAACAATCGCCTAAGGAATTTTTTTTAATGAAAAAGTAATATAGTCACGCCACTTGTAATTCACGCCAGCGCGTATGAAAGAATTACAGTGCCAAATGTCACTCTTCACAGAAACGTAGAAATATAAGCAATAATTATGTAATTATCACGTTTGACAGTGGAGACTATAGACTGTGTTAATTCGCATTACTCCCAATTACAGTCATTAGAATTTGTCAGGGTTTTTATTTTTGTAAAACAAAATTAAAGGCATTTTGGAATTAATAGAACTGACAAAACAATAACTTGAAAATCAGTCATTTAAGCGAGCCTACGCGATAATTGTGCTATGACGGTATATATTCTGTTGTTCATGAAATGTGTGAGAATTTACTTAATATTCCTGAAAATGAGAAAATATATTTGTGCGAGTATTTGCTGATGAGCCTTTGCACGTGTACTCCCGACTTTTATATGCCTCTTACGTGCATAATAAATTTATAAAAATTATAAGCATATAATTAGCATATTTGAGTAATAATTATGTATAGGGGAAAAAAACAGGTGTCATATTACTATAAATTATTAACATGGCGTATATAATCTGTTTGCGTTTTGTCCAACACGCCTGCACATTTACAACGTTCTATAAATGTACAGCTGCAATAAAGTCTGTTCAGAAACATTCAAATTTGGAATAACAATTTCACGACTTTTCCGTATTTATTAAATATTTCCATCTGTTAAATTGTAGACTTGCATATTTATGTAAAATATTTCTATTTCCAAATGCAACCAGTTTGCCGAAATCTCGAAGAATTACCATAATGAATAGATGCAGTTTGCGATCCCCAGTTTTTGATTAAAAATAAATGCAATCCCTTTCCCCCTTACATCTTCAGACGATTGGTACATGACGTGGTACATGATGGGGAAAACATTCAATCTAACTAGTAGCTTTACCTTTTTGTAACAATGTTCGGCTGTAGCCTACAAACAATGCCACTTAAACGTAACGTTTTGCAGCTTACGTTTGAGGAAATTACCTATATATATATATATATATATATATATATATATATATATATATATATATATATATATATATATATATATATATATATATATATATATAACCAATTTAGGTACAGAATGATTTAGAATCTTGTGACTTTTTAGACTAGATTATATTTCCGTAAACTTCTAGTTTACCTAGTGATCAGATTGTAGGCTACAGTGAGCAAACTTGAAATTTACCGGAATATTGCAGACATTTATACACATATTTGCAAGTAAGCAAAACAGCGACTGAGAAGTAAAACAATGACAGGCTATGCTAGGCCTACTCCTGAAACAAATGTTATAAATATCGGACATTTAAAAAAGAAAGAAAGAAAAAAAAATGCTGGTTGTTTATAAGACAAGCGACTCTCCAACCTGCATGAATTAATTAGCGCGATCTTCGATAGCTCTTTTGCATATTCATTTTATTTATATGAGGTAATTTCTATAAGGTAAAGTTGACGTCAATTTAAGTTGTGCGTGGGCGGTTGCAATCTTCAGTTCCATATTTTTAGAATTTATTATTTTCTACCAGTATTATTATCGTATTCTTTTCCAACAATTTTACGAAGCGGTAACGAACTCATTCCCTTTGCTTTTAAAATCTCACTGTTTTCTACTGCACTGACGTTAATTGTGTCTAGAATAGGCCAGAAACTATTTTCCTAGGGTATCTAATTTCAGGTGAAACACACCGTTGTACTTTCACAAGAAGCAAACCTTTTTTACAATCTTATTGTGTATTCTATGAGAGTCAGCGACAGGGTACCGCGTGATCAATTAATAACTTTTAATGCACATTCAGAGGACTGTCCTATAGCCAGTTAAAAATAACCTTATAAGCAAATATTAGCTTGTTTAGTCTGTTACGGACGAATGCTTGCCAGTTCGCTGAAGGGGATGGCCTGTGTCCTAACTAACTGTCTGGTTTCACGGAGCATCAGTCTATAAACCTAAGCCACAGCCGTGTCTTATCACATAATGTTACAAGAAGGCCGTACCGCCTCTCAACAAGAGACAGAAGATTAGGCTGGAAGATAAAGCTGTGTTACTTTCCCCGTAATATTGCAACACTGTGATAACGCTGATATTCTAGTTTTCAATAATCAGAAATGGTATTAGCCCGATTCACGAAACTCTTTTAACAGCTTCCCCCCCATTTTACTTGCGCAAGCCTGTAACTATTAACCTATGTTCTTCCGCCCCAGGCGAAAAGGGCCACAACCGTCGCGTCAGGATGGATGAAGGTCAGGCGTTTTAAACCTTACAACCCATTCCAAAATGTATCTTTAACGGAATAACTTTAAAAAATATTTCAATATCATTTACTGTCTTCAATTTCACTTTTTTCGAAACAGCACGTTGTTAGCAGTAGAGCTTTAAAATTAATAGTATGTTAAACCAATCCCCCCCCAATGTTCAGGCCTGTTCTCAGTGCCTGCACGAGGTCCCCCTGTAAAACAGCTGTCCACGAGCGCCGCACACCGACCCCACGGTCAAAGGCCAAACGGCCACCGGCGCAATGAAAATGGACAGATTGCGGATTGCATGTCGCTTTGGCTTACAAAAAGACAATTCATCATTTTATAATATCTATCTATCTATCTATCTATCTATCTATCTATCTATCTATCTATCTATCTATCTATCTATCTATCTATCTATCTATCTATCTATCTATTAAAATAATCCTCTATCTATCTATCTATCTATCTATCTATCTATCTATCTATCTATCTATCTATCTATCTATCTATCTATCTAGATAGATAGATAGATAGATAGATAGATAGATAGATAGATAGATAGATAGATAGATAGATAGATAGATAGATAAAGGAGTGTTTTGATAGATCTAGATAGATAGATAGATAGATAGATAGATAGATAGATAGATAGATAGATAGATAGATAGATAGATAGATAGATAAAGGAGTGTTTTGATAGATAGATAGATAGATAGATAGATAGATAGATAGATAGATAGATAGATAGATAGATAGATAGATAGATAGATAGATAGATAGATAGATAGATAGATATTTAAAATTTGAGTGTCTCTATTAATTTGAGTGTCTATTATATATGATTTGAATGAATAAGTATATTTGGGCTTTCTGAGCATCTCACTAACATACAAAATTAAAAGCAAGAGCTTCCAATATATTTATTTCACTCAGAATGACTAATGAAACCATATTTTAAAAGGTTTAACAGTATTGTGTGGCAATACCTTAAATACACAAATAAACACTAATATTAATATTTTAGTTTAATTCGCTAAGAAAAAAAATTATTGTAATGCGTAATGTTCAGTGTTTATTCAGCAATTTTGATGATGTATACTCAGTAATGGATTAAACAAAATCAACAAAATCAAATGAAACTACGTTTAAATACAGTAGATTTGTGTTTTAGACTGTATTCATTAACATATTTAGAGTTAAAGTCTAAATGAAATGTATTATTATTATTATTATTATTATTATTATTATTATTATCAGGCTCGACCAGGGGCGACAAGTGCGGGAGTGTAACGAAAAGAATGTAATTTTGTGTTGGTTATTGGATAAATGTCGTCATTTTCTAATCGATCATACTGTGTACTGGAAATGTAGTAGCGGTGACTGTCTGTTTAGTACAAATTCTGTTAAGCCGCTCCGTATTCTCAGTCAGAACTGCTGCGTAGTAGCGATAATGAACGTGTCAAATAATCCTGACTATAGACCGAGGCCCACTCTGGTCTATTGTGCGCGTCTGTTTACTCTGATCGCGTGCATGCGCGCACGCATGTTTAGAACCTGATCAAGCGACAGGGGTCAGAGTTCAGTTTCAGCCTCAGACAGATGACCTCACTCATTTGCGTGACCCTAAAGGTCACAGAGCAATGGCAGAGAAGGCTATAGGGTCAGGAAACGAGAAGAAGGAGAGAGAACCCATCGAAGCGGCCATCAAAATGCAATTTGTTACTTTTTCATTAAATTATAAAATTATCTTCCAACATACATAAGGCAACCACACACACACACACACACACACACACGCATCCACACACACTCCATGCACATAGGCCATACTTGCTGCCTGAATTCTGAAGCTGAAAGCATCTGCCTGCTCCCTGAGCACAGTGCTAAGTGGTCAGCGGTGCCTGGCTGTCAGCCCTCTCCTCGTGCACAAGACCTGCAGGTCTGCTGGCTGACAGAGGCTTTGGGACAAGCGGGCTCAGAGCGTGCTTGGAGCAGGTGCACGCGATGCAGTTCCGCAAGCCACCTGCGTGGGGCAGCGGAGAGTCAGCTGTCTGGCTCAGTTAGTGGCATTAGTCATCTTACCCAATGACCAGGTGAAGTGCGAAAGAGCAGAGAAGGCGGGTGGCGGGTGGGGGGTGGGGGTGGGGGGGGGGGGGGGCGAAGGAGGGGGGGGGGGCAGGAGGCAGGAGGAAAAAACAGCGGGGAAAATATGTCTTTGTGTATGGCGAGAGCCTTCCTGCCTGCTCGCACGCTGGCCTTCTCTCCTCCTGCCTTTCTCCGTTAGACACACACGAACCCAATCGTTTAATCCTCTCCCTTTCCTCTTCCCTCCTAATCCTGACTATCTCTCTCTCTCACCTCTCCTCCTTCATTCAGCACCCCCCCCCTTTTTTTTTTTTTGCTTTATTCACTTTCTCTCTCTTTCATTCATTCTCCGAAAATCCTCTTACAGGGCTCTGAGCTTCCTTTTTTTTTATATGAGAATTAGATACATAAAAATGACACTCAACTAAACAGCGATATCTGCAGGGTGGGATGCTTTTTCTGTCTCACTAGAATCTTTATCTGGCTGTCAGCATTCCTTCTCCATCTTTCTCTTTTTACATCCTTTTTTTTCTGTTTTGGTTTTACTCATCCGACCAGTGTCCTCGTCATTTTTGTCCTAGTCGTCTCCTAAACAAGTATCCCCCTCCCCTCTTAGAGAACAAGCTCTCCGGTTTGTGCGCCTGGCGACCAACACGCGCCTCCTCCTCCGCTCCTAACATCTACCACCCGCGCGCTTCTCGCCAGCCTCTCGACACGGCCAGAGTAGAGCTACCGGGCGCTCGCGCAGGCCCACTGCCTGGCCGCAGCGTCACGCGACGCCACCGACCCCCGTTCGTGTGCTCAGTCGCGGGGTCATTCTCCCTCGTCCTCCGCCTAAACGACCGCCGTCGTGTCTTACGCGCTGTCCCCGAGGCTGTCGGAGGCGTGGGAGCGCTGGTTGCTTTTTGGCTCCTTATTGCGGGTAGTAAGGCTTTCTGTGCCCCGCTAACGGGACCGTTTAGTGGCCCGGTGTCGTTAATGGAGGTTTAATGTTGAGCGGAGTTGTTCCGTGGCCGGTTTGCTTTTAGCTTCAGCGCACATGGCCCGACTCCATTCTTGGAGGTCTAAGTGCAGCGCAATTTCGCGTTTTTTTCTCCCCAGAAACACCCGATTCTGCTCACTGGGTAATTACCAGATTTCAGAAGGTAAATTCGAGCAGGGAACTCACCAAATTGGGCTGGTTAGGCCTGACGTTGGGGGTCCCTAACTAACTGCACTTAAATGTAGGCAGATTTTGTCAGTGAGTAGCCTGTCAGTAATGGGTATTTACTGGTGATAAACAGTATTCACAATCCAAAAAAAAAAAAAATATCTTTAGTAGAATATAGCTAAATATCTTTCAAAAAAAAGAGAGCAAAATATCTTTTATCAGTGGCCGAAATTCATCAAAGCTAAAATATATATTGAAACATTCACCAGTCGTTTCTTGCTAAATTTCGATACATGCGGATTTAATTTATTAATGTAAGTTTAGCATGTCACAGTTGACATATTTTAGCATTTGCAATGTTTAGAACCTGAGGATAAAGAGCTGTCAGCTACCATTCCGTTGAAATGGTCTCTGCTAAAGAAGATAAATGCAACTTTATCAACCTGACAAGCGACATACCGTATCGGCCTCAGCCTTCAACAAGCTGGAGCAGAAAGCTGAGAGCCAAACTGCCGCTAACGCAGCGAAACCCAGCCTACACGCGCTCTTCCGGCTGGGGCCGCGTTACAAGCGCGCGATGCTGGTACCCAGCCTCCGGTCAGGGGAATGGCTGTCTGGCCCTCTCAGCGGGGTCCCGGCAGCTGGGCGATCGGCTGGATGCAGAATCACGTTGGGTTTGCTACCCCGTAGCGTAACGGCCTGCGCAGGGGGTTAATGTTAAGCTCTCCGTTTTGGTTCGTGCAGTATTTTTTTTTGTGTGTGTGTGTTTCATGTGTGGAAAAAGGGTTTAGGGTTTTTTCCTGCGCAACTATGAAAGCACGTTGTGTGCTTGTTGATAGGGAGAGGCAGTGAGGGAGGGTCGGGATAAACTCTCTTGGTTGTCTCTTCCACAGTTCACACTATTTTGAGAATTTCATTTTTAGACAAGGGGGTCAAATAGCGAAGAAAAAAACCCCTTAAAAGTACAGAGAGACGGAAGGCGGCAGAGCTTTTTAAAAGGCTTTCATGGGAAAGAGATGAAAGCGCGGGAATACGGCAGCGCCTCGGTGTCCGCAAGGACCCGTTTCATCTCCATTTCCCCCTCTACCCCTCTGACATCATCACCCAGAGCGGAGCGGAACCTCGCGCAGCGCGTTTGGGCTACTTGGCTCACTCATTATACTCTACAGTACACTTCATTAATTCTACAAGCGGTGAATTGATTCTCTTCTGAGATGGTGATTTAGAATTTGATTTAGACATTTTTTTAAAATGTGTTAAAAGCAGTGGAATTTCCATTAGCTACTGCATAATAGGGAAATCAGAAAATTGAAAGTAACTACAATTTCACGAATATAAAAATGTTTCTCACTTAAAAGCTGACAATCAATAACTTTTTCTAGCAAGCAAATGTATGTCGTGCCAGTAATGCTGTATACATCTCCAATATTTTGTTTTACGCATAGAAATTCAGTGAAATCGCCTTGAAAGAGGCTTGCTTCATTCTAGATAACTTTAGTGTCTCCATATTGATTTAACTACATTTAAAAGCATACACACAAGTTTGTCCACACTTTCTGTAATGTAAAACAAATATAAACAGTAATTGGAATGTTAGATGGCCACAATCAGATGTGGCAAAGTATTCATTTATTTATGCTGATCGAAAAAACGCGTTTCCAAACCGTTCGCTTTCATAAAACATTTGCTCACATATGAGAAGGTCACCTTCATTTACGATGGTTATGTCTGAATGCTCATGTTTTGATTGCGTGCCTACGATTAATAAGTAGCTTCACGAATCTTCAGTTTACGTTTTCGTGTGTGTGTGTGTGTGTGTGTGTGTGTGTGCGTCCGCCCGCGCCAGTACGCAAGCATGCGTGCGAGACCTTGGCTTCCCCATCAATAGGTTAAAGGCTGCCGCGCGGGGCTGCCTGAGCGCGTGATTAGCTGCATGTTCAGTAATTCAGACTCTGTGACGGAGCTATTGACTCTGCCATCGACTGCCTTCAGCTGGGTGGGGGAAGAGAGAGAAATGTATCGATTGATTGACCCCAAATTAGCCCCCCGCGTCCCGCGCTCCTCAGTCATTTGGGGCGTCTTCATTGGAATCCGGCCGCCAGCGCAGTTTATCTTTTCTCTCTGTTCAATAGGCACGAAGGAAAGTGCTGTCGAGTTACTGATCAGAGATGCGCCGCCGCTGGTAACATGAGCTTCCGTTAATGGGGACAGGCTGACATCGTGATTACTTAACATTAGACCTCTGGTAACATCAGACACATGGTAAAATGTTTAACATCTTCCTTTCTTTAGATGGCTTCTGTGACAGGGTTTGCCCTTGTCATGACCCAGTCGCGACATAGAAACACTTATTATGTGGGACTCCGGTCGTGTTCATTTTAAACGCCATTCCAGAAGTGGCACGAGGCTTGATGCAGTTGCTGCCACGCGTCGGAAGGACGTGAGGACGTATCCAAAAGACCCGCACGCGTCGTGCATAACAACACAGGCACACCCACAAGTGCTACGCGCAAAAAGAAGGCTTGGTAACTAATTAGTGTCTTTTTCAGCCAACCATGTTATTTATCTCGTATATTTTTTGGCAGCTCCGCTGAACACACTGGTGCATGGTCGAAACTGCCCGTCTGTGACTCACCTTATGTCGAACAGCTCTGAAAACACCATCGAGTTCTCAACAATGAGATAATCCCGCCCCTTTAACGCCTGATTAGGCCAGCGCGAGACATCCTAAAGTATGCCAGTTCTATAGCCATTAAAGTGACATCCATCCACATATCCATCTACAGTATCATAACTATAATTAGCAAGGATGTTATTCTGTGACCCACTGTAAGTGCTGCTCACATTTTCCCTGGGCCTGCTGGCATTGCCGACTTATCGGTGCAATTTAGCTCGACGTTGCGCTGAGGTTAGCCAAGTTGCCAAGTGTTCTAATTGCAATGCCTTTAAAGGGCTAGCACTTCACCTCACCTTACACTGCTCATTTACAGGCAACCTTCATGCAAGGAGTGCAGGACTTCAGGAAAGCACGCCGCTCCTGGAGGTGCCGGTATTTTAGCATGGCATGCAACAATCTTTGTGTACAAAGACAAAGATGGCCCCTTTAACTCGCTCTTGCTTGCTCTGGTGGAAGCAGACTGTTGTTAAACATTTTTCCAGCTCTTAATTGTTTAGATTTCAGCAATTGGCATCTCGA
>NC_137510.1:24400000-24407500 GCF_041902795.1 Electrophorus electricus
CGGAGAAACGGTGCACACTCCTCTCTTCTTGCACGCAATACTCTGCTCCTTGTATCCGTTGTGTAAATGAAAAAAAAAATCACCTGCTATTTACCTCTCCGTTTCACGCGCGCATTTTCCTCCTGTCCTGGCGTGGAAAAGTGTTTTATTTGCCGGGGTCAATAACAGAACTGTTTTTGTTGTTTTTTTAAATAACCCACCACACGCGAAACACTATCCGCAGCCCATCGGAACGATTTAAAATGCACATCTCCTTATTTCGCATGACTATACATTCATCTGCCAAACGCCCCTCGCCTGCCTCGCCGTGGGTTAGCTCCCTCTCAGACCTCCGCGTCCGTGCGTCTGTTTCCTGCGCCTGTGTCTCTGGCTCCGTCTACCCCGAACTAAACCCGCGCCGGGCTGGGAATATTCATGCCAACTTATCGATCCTGCGGAGATCGATTCTGGGGCCGGCGGATAGTGGGAGAGAAGATAGACGCAGACAGAGTAGCAGGAGAAAGGGAGATATGCGGTCGGAGGGACGGAATGAGAAACGCGCACTTTCATTCTTGTCTGTTTTTGCTTAAGTCGTTTTTGCGGTGCACACTAACCGGAACCCACGTGCCGTAATGACTTTATTCCCACATTAAAAAATGTAAAAAAAAACCCCAAAACAAAACCCGGGCGTCGCGTGGAGACTGAATTACAGTTCAGGAGTTGCGCGTTTTGTTTAGGGTCCACAAAGAATGCATGGGGTTGTCCGCTTGTCGTTGTCCGTCTTCGGACCTTGCCGTCAGGATGGCAGAGAGACCTAAGTACGAAGGCGAAGGCATAGGGTGAGAGAGGGAAAAGGAGTAGGGTGCATGAAGGGTATCCTGTTTCCTGTCTTACGTTAGGGCGAATGGACGACACGGACAGCGAGGAACGCGCTGTGGTAGAACTGATGAAAAGACGCTACAAATCTGTTTCATACTATCTTAGTATGAGGGATATTTCTTAATAATTACCTTACTGTAGGGTATGTTATTTATATACATGCATGTGAGTTCTGTATGTTTTAGACCGAAGTAAACTGCAAGAGTGCCGTTTTGGATAAGAAATCCTTCGTAATGTCATTATTTTGGACTTTGGGATTATTGCAGGACTGAATCTTGGCTACCCAGAGAACCTCTTGGGGAGCTTTTTAAAAATAAATCACATTTGCAAGAGCTGCTTGACTGTCGGAAAAGTGCACGTCCCTCTTTCAAACATTATTCTCTTTATCCATGACTTATTCAGCACAGGCTCATAGCCTGCACCGAATTACACTGGCTCCCGGGCATTAAAGCACATTTATCTAGCACGAGCCGGAGGTGCGGTGGCGCGTGGATGAACGGCATGAGCGGTCTTCACGTGCATGTCTCTCCAGAGATTAGCAGGGCAGAGCAGCGGAAGAAGGACATTTGCGTCGGTTTCCGCTGAAAAATGGCGAGTGTCTGAAGTAGATAAAAAAAAAAAAAGAGGGCAGAAAAAAGAAGAACAAGGTGCGGAACAGTGAGAGGAGCGAAAATGAGAGAACGCGAGGAAAGCCGAGTTTGAGTTTGGAACCGAGGAGGGAAGCTCGCACTCCAGAGCGCGTGTGCTGTGGACGAGAGCGCGCGCCTCAGTCCTTATTGACGCACATACGTCATGCTGCAAACCTGGGTGCATCTTTGGCTGCTTTTACCTAAGACCCGAATGCGCTGGCACACAAGCAGAGGAAAGGCGAAGTTTGTTCTGTGCGTGAGAGTGTGTATGAAGGGAAGGCAGAAAATTGGTGTGAACGTTCCCAAATCATGTTACTTGAATTCCAGTTATTGATTTGAAAGGCTGCGATGTTTCAAAGTAATCAGGGTTTTCAACTTTTGCAAGTGAATTTTAGTCCTTAAAAATAAATGGATCATTAAATTAATTTAATATTTATTAAATGAGAGAGAGAGAGAGAGAGAGAGAGAGAGAGAGAGAGAATGTTGCTGTGTCGTGCATCAGTGGAGTTCCGTGGTTACGATGACTGTCAGCGACCGTCGGCGATTGGGTTTGTTAGTAACATTGGGAAATCAATAGATACAAGAAAGATAGTATCACACTTTAATTCCTTAAACCTGCCCCCCCTCGTCTCTCTCTCTCTCTCTCTCTCTCTCTCTCTCTCTCTCTCTCTCTCTCTCTCTCTCTCTCTCTCTCTCTCTCTCTCTCCGTTTGTCTGTAATAAACAACACAGTGGTATTAATGACATTTTCTTTATATATATTTGACCAAACCCCTCCCGAGATTTACATATAAAACCATGACTTTCCCAAGCACCAAACAATGCTCAATTTGACCTTGAAATTTCTGATCCCAGAGTTCTATCTGAAAGAGTACTGAAGAGGGATAGTGAAAGAGTACTGAAGAGTATTAGTGAAAGGGTACTGAAGAATGATAGTGAAATAGTACTGAAGAGTGATAGTGAAAGAGTACTGAAGTGTGATAGTGAAAAAGTATTGAAGAATGATAGTGAAAGAGTACTGAAGAGTATTAGTGAAAGGGTACTGAAGAATGATAGTGAAAGAGTACTGAAGAGTGATAGTGAAAGTACTGAAGAGTGATAGTGAAAAAGTATTGAAGAATGATAGTGAAAGAGCACTGGAGTATTAGTGAAAGGGTACTGAAGAGTATTAGTGAAAGGGTACTGAAGAGTATTAGTGAAAGGGTACTGAAGAATGATAGTGAAAGAGTACTGAAGAGTGATAGTGAAAGAGTGCAATACTGTTCCCATTCAGCATTGACCCATATAGCCAGGTCTGCTTCATAACCCTGTTTGGATAATACACAACATGGTCTCAGATCCCCGTATGGTATGGTAACTGTGAGCATTACCGTTTCCTGTTTTGTGCTTACTGAAATTCATTCGGATCAGTCTTTGACTCACCCATCCACATAACAACAACAACAACAACAACACTGAGGAGGTGAAAAGACTCACTCTATCTAATATAAAACAGGACTCAAATGGCATATGCCTTGAATGGACAGGGACTGGCAATACCACCCTGTTGAATGTCACAGGTAACATGTCAATTATAAAAGCAACCTTTTAAATGGGCATAACCATCTGTTTCAACTTTAGGTGCCACAAATGACTAACATTTTAGTGGTCAGTGGTTTGAAAGCAGTGCTAAAATGGTCTTAATTGTGATGTTTCTGTCCATGGTACTTCCAGCTAGACTCTAGCAGTTTGAGGTGACGCAGTACTAAATGAATGGCCTTTTCTACGGTGCAAATATGAAGGCCTAATACATTTGTGTTATCTCAGCTAGTTTTGTGCTTGGTTGAGATCAACCTCCCCCCTGCCAGTTGATAAATGCTGCCAAGGTCCGGGGAGACTGGCGTTTGCTATTTTTTGAAGGAAAGGGTTATATTTTCGACCGTGGGAAAACGTGATTTGTCAAATGTAGAATAAATGTGTGGTACATATAATGGGCAGTGATGTAACTGCTTGTCTGTACCTTTTAGCAACTTACAGTTTGGTTTTTAAAATGGGAGTCTACGTGTTACAGGCCATCAGGTTGTGTACTGTCAGGCACAGGTACAGAAGTTTCACAACACACGAGTGGCCAGCTGTGGATCCAAATCGCTTGGGTTCAGTTCAATGTCTTGCCACTCCTGTGTGGAGTTTGCAAGTTCTCCCTGTGTGTGCATTGGTTTCCTCTTGGGCATTCCGGTTTCCTCCCACATTCTAAAGACGTGCATGTTAGGTTGATTGGTGTCCTTAAATTGGCCTGTGAGTAAGTGTGTATGCCCTGTGAGGGACTGGCAACCCGTCCAGGGTTGGTTCTTGCATTGTGCCCTGTGCTGCTGGGATAGGCTCTGTCCCCAGTGACCCTGAATTGGATTATGTGGTTTAGAAGATGAATGAATGAATGATGTCACTGGATTTCTTAGCTCAAAATATGCCAAAACCTGCTTTTTGTGTGCAAATCTAAACTGACAGAGAAAAACAAACATGCTCATCTTTTGTCATCTTTGTCTTCTGACTAAGGAACACTGCTTGTTGGTAATGAAATAACTTACAAGGCGCAAATTTGATAGTAACCTGCGCGAATTGAATAATTAATACACACAACCTATTTCGAGCCTGGTCTATATTACATTAGACCCCGTCTTTCCTTGTAATAGCTTGCAGATCGTAATGGCCACAAATCAGCGGCACTGAAAGAGAGAGGGGGAGGGATGGAAGGAGAGAGAGAGAGAGAGAGAGAGAGAGAGAGAGAGAGAGAGAGAGAGAGATGGCCTGCAGTAATGGCCTTTTAATAGCGCTGAAGTCTCATGCCCCATTGCGAGGTATTGCATTTCATCCAGTGAGGAATGACCAGTGTTTATAAACAGTCTGTATTTCTACTGATCCCAGTTGCTATGAGCTAACACATTAGTGCTTCTCCAGCAGCAGCTATCTGAGATGCATTATAAATGTGAGGCACACACACACACACACACACACACACACACACATACACACACACACACACACACACACACACACACACACACACACAGACTTATCTCTAACCTTCAAACTCTGAATACTAACTTCAAACTGCTAATTAAGACTCCCATGCTTTTTATAAGCTTTGATTTAAATCTATCCCTGTCTCTTTTTTTCTGTGTGTGTATGTGTGTGTGTGTGTACATGTGTCTCACTTGCTCACACACTATTAAGAATATGGGTTGGAAATGAAGGCATATTAAATGTTAAGCCGGCCCTTTGCCAATATGGGTAAGGTTCTCAAAAATGCTGGAAGCATTTTAAACATAAAAGATGAACTCTGCAGTGTTACTGAGGATACAGACACACACACACACACACACACACACACACACACACACACACACACACACACACACACACACACACACACACACACACACACACATACACACAGCTTTTGTGCTGCACATTTACATGTATGTATCTCACACACACACCCACGCACAGTAACACATACACACACAGTTTGTGTGCTGTGCATTTGCATGTATGTGTATCAGTGTGATTCCAATATAGTCCCACCAGCCTGATGTTTGTGGGACAGGCAGGTGGAGGGATGAAGAGCTGAATGGATGGACAGATGGATAATGAAACGATCACTTGGTGTAATATGGAAAGCGGAGTGGCTGGCTTGATGGATAATGGCTAGAACGTGAGATAAAAAGACTGGTGAATGGATTGGTGTTTTAAAACGACAGGAAGATGACACGGCCTGAGCGATTTCTGCTGGATGAATTGATATATAGACTCTGGGATTTTTAGATGTTAGGCTTGTGTCAGGAAGACAGATGAATGGAAGCTTGGGATGTTATTCCGATGAGGAAAAGGTGATGGAATTATTGGAGCAAAGGGATGAGTTGACAGGTACATATGAAACAGCTGAAACTGTGGAGCGTCCTTCTTTAGCGCTCTCTCTCTCTCTCTCTCTCTCTCTCTCTCTCTCTCTCTCTCTCTCCCCATCCCCCCTCTCTCTCTCTCCCCATCCTCTCTCTCTCTCTCTCTCTCCCCATCCCCCCCTCTCTCCCCATCCTCTCTCTCTCTCTCTCTCTCTCTCTCTCTCTCTCTCTCCCCATCCTCTCTCTCTCTCTCTCCCCATCCCCCCCCTCTCTCCCCATCCTCTCTCTCTCTCTCTCTCTCTCTCTCTCCCCATCCTCTCTCTCTCTCCCCCCCCCCCCCCATTTAGATACTGGAGCGTGTGTAGTACAAACTGCTTGTTTGATTGGGTTCTCCCCTCTCTGCAGCTGACTGGACTCCTTCCTTCCTTTCCATTTAAACTGATAAGATTTATGATAAGCAGTGTGCCGTTCATCTCTAAGGCACCTGTCCTTCTCGCTGTGAGAGTGTGTGTGTGTGTGTGTGTGTGCGCGTGTGTGTGTGTGTGTGTGTGTAGCGCTATGGCTGGTTGACCTCTGCCCTGTCTGTGAATTTGGATATTCACACATCTTCCTCCCTCCTCTTTCACATCCTTTTGTTCTGCTCTGGTTTAATGCGCTCTGATCAGAGGTTCCTTCTGCACTTACATTCCTGCTCCTCTGTAACCCCTTTGTGTGTGTGTGTGTGTACGTGTGTGTGTGTGTGTGTGTGTGTGTGCGTGTGTGTGTGTGTACGTGTGTGTGTGTGCGTGTTTGTGTGTGTGCGCGCGTGTGTGTGATATATACTTGGTTCATTTGAAATATTAAATAAGCAACTTTTACAGGTGTCTTCCAACCCCTTATTTCTAGTAATTGGCCACATGCTGGCTTGAGTGACAGAATTAATCATCAATCAAATTAAGACTGAGGGAAAGGAAGGCGAATCCTCCAAGAGGCAGGGGGAGTGGGGCACGGAGAGAGGTGTCATTACCTAACACCGAGTGTGTCGGATCTGAGCGGAGAGAGAGAGACGTCATTACCTAACACCGAGTGTGTCAGATCTGAGCGGAGAGAGAGGTGTCATTACCTAACACCGAGTGTGTCGGATGTGAGCGGAGAGAGACGTCATTACCTAACACCGAGTGTGTCAGATCTGAGCGGAGAGAGAGGTGTCATTACCTAACACCGAGTGTGTCGGATGTGAGCGGAGAGAGAGGCGTCATTACCTAACACCGAGTGTGTCGGATCTGAGCGGAGAGAGAGAGACGTCATTACCTAACACTGAGTGTGTCAGATCTGAGCAGAGAGAGAGGCGTCATTACCTAACACCGAGTGTGTCGGATCTGAGCGGAGAAAAAGACGTCATTACCTAACACCGAGCGTGTCCGTTAACCGACCGCTCGCGCCTTTTCGCGTCGCCTTTGGGAGGATCATTTTAGCGGAGGAGGAGTTTGCCGTTCGGGTCAGTGAGGCAGGCGCACACGCGCATCCCGGACAACGTGCACCGCGAGGGCTGACGCCAGGCTGCTCGGGCCTGCACTGTAAATTGGGACTCGGGAAGGGATCTTTGGAAATAAAGGCCTGAGAGATGACAGTTTTCACAGATTGGGAAGACAGAACATAACATTGACGATTATAGTCGTCAGAAACCGCGCCGCCTCTTGAGCTCAAGGAGACTGTGTGTTCCTCGCGGGCAGGGGAGTTTTAAAATGCGTCCCTGAAACTCCGTCGTTTTGCACGGAGGCAATGGAATTGATCTAGTGCAGCATTATTAGTAGTATCATAGTATATATCTGTGTATTTATTAGGACTCTCTTCTAAATAGGCATGAACTTTGTCATCTTTTTTCATCTCTCCATCTTCCACCTCTTTTGTCAGAGTGGCCTGAGTGGGGATTTTAAACGCATGCGTGTGTGTTTGAGTGCGTGTGTGTTTGAGTGTGTGTGTGTGTGTGTCTGTCTTCGTGTTCAATGGCTGTTAATGAGCTCTGCTTGTGTTCCCCTCTGCTGGCCTGTCATAGCCCTGACACTGCTTATAGCAAAATCAATACACATAGAGAAAGAGAGGGGGAAAGTGAGAGCGAGGGAGGTAGAGAGGAAGAGTGAGAGAGAGAGGGAGGGAGAG
>NC_137510.1:24417500-24420000 GCF_041902795.1 Electrophorus electricus
CACACACGCACGCACACACACACACACACACACACACACACACACACACACACACACACACACACACACCAGAGACCTTTCACTTCTGTTGCTTGGCAACGCAGCCCAGGTTCCAATCATGGTGCAGAGCAATGTCCAGTGATGTCACAGATTCTGCTGACCAGCAGCTTGGGGTGTGTGTGTGTGTGTGTGTGTGTGTGTGTAAAATATAATTTTTCTGTTCGTGTGTATGTACATGTGTGTATACATGGGGAGTTAACATGACCTTAAAAGGTGAAATAAATACCAATTGATGTGCAAATGAAGGGAGAGAGGAACGGATTCTGTATGCAGAAAAAAACTCTGCCAAGAACCCACGTGTAAGTGACTGGCTCTACATCTACAAGTATATAGATATCCATTCAAGCAGCCTTTAAACACACACACACATACACACACACAACCATGTAGAGGTGTGAGCGCATAAAGATTGATGGCTCTCGTGAGGCCTGTTCACCTCCCTCTAAACAGACGGCTGATCAGATAAATGAGGAGAGGAGAAGAAAGGAAAAGAGATGAGGGGAGGGCAGAGGAGGCGAAGAAGAGAAGGAAGGAGAGGAGAGGAGAAAAGGAGCCAGACATGTAGAGGAGGACAGGAAAGCGGAGCAGAAGAGAAAATGAAACAGGCTGGAAAAGGATGTTTGTCGTGATTCACTTTCATGCGATGAATAGAGACTGCTGAGTCTATGGGTCAACACACCAAAACAGATTTTCACTACTACTGCACAGTAGCATTATGGGGGTGGTGTTTCCATGGAGACCAAGACATTTTGTTGTCAAGGCAACATAATGACCTCCAATCATGGTGACATACATGCTACGCCCCTTCTCGACCCCAGTCCTGTCTGTCCACGAGTCTGACCTCTGAGGTCATGAACTTCATCACGCCACCCCCCACAACACATATCCAGACAAACCGCTTGTCCGTTGACCATGAACCTGACACACACACACACACACACACACACACACACACACACACACACACACACACACACACAGACACACACACACACACACAAAGGGAAATTTACACTGCCTGTAAACAAAATGATCAGTCTGACCCAAAATCAGTAATTATCGATGCTAGAAAATAAGCCTGACACCTACATGCTGAAATTTACCTACATGCTGAAATGCTCACAGCAGAATAATTAAATAGTGTGTATGTCCACACCAGTAGTGTCACAGTTTTGTGAGCTTGTGAGTTCTTGTCCCCAGTAAAAGGAAAATATAAATAGTCTCACTGTGGGAGGAAACGTCCACTTATATCAGCACTGAGGTTCAACTTTGGATGTGGTTCCGTTCTCGGCACAGTGCAGTGTAACTACTAGCTCAGTACTCAAGCCATAAACACATTGATAAGTAAAGTTTAAGCAGTGTGTACATGAGAATTAGAATAAGGCTCTGAACTGGGACCAGTTATTGTATAGATTGGGTTTGAAATTCTTGTTCTCCATTTAAAAAAATAAAAAAGTAAGTCCATGACTTCGCGATGTTTTTTTTTTAACAGGTTAGCGAATGTTGCCCCCATCTGACGAAAATGCAGTATTGCATGAAGGCAGCGCCTCCATTTGCAGTCGTGGCCCTGTCTCTGAACTGTACAACTGAACTTCAGATGGAAATGGACTAAAATCATAAAAAATACAATATTACAATACTTTCATGCATTTTTAAATTATTCATTATTTATACTAATATTTAAATTTTTTTTTAAACAATACTGAATATTTAGCGTGTATGTCATATCATATTGATCAGCTTTTTGGGGAAAGTCACAGAGGCAAATGTCAGGCGGGATGGATGAGTTGGATTTACAGTCGTTCTCTTGTTTTTCATTTGGGCAGCAGTCAGGGTGTTTTTTAGGGGTGAGATCCACATTCAGTCTGAATATTCATGACGGCTGCTAAAAATATTAAACATAAACAAATGATACCAAAAGCCTCCTAAGGAAAAATCTAACAAAAAACTGAAAATCTAAATAATATAACACTCCATTTCATTTTCAGCAGCTACATTGTATTGTGTCATTAGTTATTAATATCTGTCAAGATATTAAAATAGACTATTATTTTTGGTCTCAGGGCTGTATTTCAATATTTATTGACATGACCAGCAGTTTTTCACTAACAACCTATTAGCTGTAATGTTTAAAATAAATAATCGTGAAAATATTCACAATTTAAGCATATGTATTTTCCCACTTACCTCTTGGCTGTTAATCCTGAATGTATAAGCAAGAATATTTGTAAACATATAAAGTGAAATACTTTAATGAAGGACATTAGTTCCTAAATGCCTATTAACCTTCAAAGGCTGCGGTTATTTTGTTGTTTTTCTCAACTGCAGATGTTCTAACTGAGAGGTGAGTCACAGTTCATAGTGGAAAGACGAAGTCAGAGATGGAAAGCAACATGCTCATTCTTACTGCTTAGACTGAGGTTTGCGTGTCATGTGGTGT
>NC_137510.1:24430000-24435000 GCF_041902795.1 Electrophorus electricus
GGTCCTCATCCTCTAGCAGCCCACACAGAAGGGTCTATAAAAATCTCTGATTTATTTCCCTGTCGCTGTACCGGTTTCTATAAACACCTGAAATAATAAATCTTTTCCCTCCAACATTGCCATGATTGAAAGACGGCCTTTTCTTTTTAAATCTCAGGGTTGCTATCGACACCAAATCTGATTCCACTACCTCAGCAGAACCAGGGCAGCCTCCTGGCTGCTCCCCCCACACTCGGACTTCAAGCACAGGTAAGGTGTCTCAGGCAAGTCCCAGGCTTCATAGGCCTATGTGCAAGTACCAACTCTAAAGCAGTATAAATACAAAGGAAAGCCTGGTTTCTGTGAGGGTGCTGTGGTCAGGCTTACAGGGTGTGTGCCCTGTGACAGAGAGAAAAGGCCATGGAGAGCAGTGCCAGCACAGCGAACCCCATGACCTCTCACCCTGAGGAGCCGAGCGACCTGGAAGAGCTTGAACAGTTTGCCCGCACCTTCAAACAGCGGAGAATCAAATTGGGCTTCACACAGGTAGACGAAGACACACACACACACACACACACACACATCAAACATGCACACACACAAACACCACACACACACATGCACACACACAAACACCACACAAACACACACACACACACACACACACACACAAACATACATATACACACACACACATGCACACACACACACACACACACACCACACACGCACACACACCACACATGCACACACACCACACATGCACACACACACCACACACACAAGCATACATATACACACACACACACACCACACATGCACACACACAAACACCACACACAAACATACATATAGACACAGACACACAAATGCACACACTCAGTAGTCTCCAGATTGCAAATTTGTACAAATTCACATGAGCCAATTTGTATAAATAGATATGAACTGAGATAGAACTGAGATAGAAATGCACTTCTTATGTCTTC
The DNA here is from genome assembly GCF_041902795.1 of Electrophorus electricus. Classification (NCBI taxonomy): domain Eukaryota; kingdom Metazoa; phylum Chordata; class Actinopteri; order Gymnotiformes; family Gymnotidae; genus Electrophorus; species Electrophorus electricus. Next base: position 24,430,966 of record NC_137510.1, read on the forward strand.
ATCTGTAAGAAATCCTCCAAAATCACCTGTTGTTGGTTACACATCAGCATGAATTGTTTGCATTTTTTTTTACATCAAGTTTCTTCTGAGGAGACTCACAAAAATCTTTCCTGCAATGTGGCACTGGACACTTAGTCTCTGCTTGCGTCCGCGCTGCCCTGTCTCTACGTCTCCCTCTCCATGTTTCTCTGTCACTCGCTGTCTTTCCTTAGGGTGATGTGGGGCTGGCTATGGGTAAGCTGTATGGAAACGACTTCAGCCAGACCACCATCTCCCGCTTTGAGGCTCTGAATCTCAGCTTCAAGAACATGTGCAAACTCAAGCCTCTGTTGGAGAAATGGCTCACCGACGCTGGTAACAGGCCAACCACACATTCTGTCTCTGGAGATTTATACTAAACAGTTTGGTTGCACTTTACAATACTGTTAAGTAATGCTTAATTATTACATATTAAGATGTTTTACTTGGTACTATAATAGTTCTTATGTAAATAGTAGTTCTTAGTGAAGAGTTAATTACCCACTTTAATGGATTAGTTTAGTTGCCGTTGGTAACCATTCAACCATTCGGATGACCACATAATCAATTTTATGCACTTACTTAGTAATAAGCATTCAGATGTAATCATATCGGTTATTCATCAATTAATCAAGCTATTTAATTAATTTTCAATTAATCCTCGAGTATGTATTATGTAATTAATAGATAAACAAGTGGTAGCATATCATTAATAAATTACCGCTCATTATAATCTACAACAACATAATAAGAAATGACAATATATGATGACTTATCCAGTCTTAGTAAGAGTAATCATTTGAATCAAACAATCTTGAACCCCTGCGTCATCTATGTCTTGGACATTAATAAATGTTTGAGGTCATTAGTAAATCGTTTTTGAGGTCTACTGGAACATATGTACATGCTTCAATGTTTCAAAAACACATTATTTTTAGCATATGATACATCTTTGTTCACCCTCTGTCTGCTATGCTCTGTTGGAGCTCCTCTGTCTTTAATCTCCCCCTCCCAATGAGCCCATTGTGCTCTGATTGGTCAGCTCACCCAGTCTGTTCTAGCCAAGCTTGCCAGTAGGCAGGCACTACAGAATTAAGGATTGCGTTATGAGATGATGTCATCTTGTAACCAAGGAAAAGGGCTGGAATTCCAGTGAGGTGTTTTAGGCAGCTGAGAAAAGTGGTTTCTGTGGGGGAGTGAGTTACTGTCTCTGTTGTGTACTTTGGGCTTTGTAACTTGGCCTATGGTTTTTATGCACTAAAAGCTTTATAACATGCTAAAAGAAAAACTGCATAAAAAAGCATAAAAGGTCCCCTTTAATCATCTTACCCATACATACTAATTACTACACCTTATTATTTATATTAGTTATCATTAATTGAAAAATCTTTATTGTATATTAAATAATTAACCAACACAATACAATATTTTTTTTTATCAAGAAAGACTATGTTCTGCATTAGACTGCATTAGCGTTTATTATACTGAGTAGCAGTTGATGGAGAACAGTACAACACAAGGATGGTGACTAATAATGTCACTAAGTCAGTAAGTACCTTAGCATTAATTAAGGAGCCGTCAAATGTTTAGTTGCCACAATGGATCAAGATTGGTTAGTAAATCAGTAACTCAGGAAAGTAGTTTATTGTGGTAATTAATAATGAAGCACTATTACTACAATACTCTAATTTCTTGTTGATAAGTTAAATATTGATTGAAGTAACTGTATTACCAAGTGTTACCAACAGTCTAATCAGATTAGCAACATTAGTGTATTTATGCTATTGTATTAATCATAGTGTCAAATCTTAGTAGTGGTCATCTGCAGCATGTGCTTCATGATGAGAACATTACAGATATGATACAGATGTGATGGAAAGAACGTTACAGATATGATACAGATGTGATGAGAACATTACAGATATGATACAGATGTGATGGAGAGAACATTACAGATATGATACAGATGTGATGGAGAGAACATTACAGATATGATACAGATGTGATGTTATAGTGAGGATATTATAGATATGATGTTATACAGAGGACATTACATCCAAGAGCAGGTGTGGTTTTGCGGACTAAAGTCGACGTGTCTGCTGATGAGTCGCTGACCGCTGTCTGGCCCCTGTCTGGCCCCTGTCTTGTCCAGAGACCATGTCCATGGACAGCACCCTCCCGAGTCCCAGCTCCATGTCCTCCCCGTCACTGGGCTTCGAGGGCATGCCTGCCCGCCGCCGCAAGAAACGCACCAGCATCGAGACGAATGTGCGAGTGGCTCTGGAGCACAGCTTCTGCACGGTGAGCCTGTGGGCGCGGCCGTCTGGGCCGTGACCCGGCTGCTCCTCACCGCCACGCCACAGTACTCCATCACTACTGCCGTTCTCCTCAAAATGCCGTATGAGGAGGACCGTGGGAAACGTGGTACTACTCCTGACCTGAGTCGCGGCGGCAAGGCATGCTGCTGACCTCGTGTGCTCTTCCTCCTGCGCAGAACCAGAAGCCGACCTCGGAGGAGATCCTGCTAATCGCTGAGCAGCTCAACATGGAGAAGGAGGTGATCCGCGTCTGGTTCTGCAACCGCCGGCAGAAAGAGAAGCGCATTAACCCCTCCAGTGCCACCCCGCCCCTGCCCAGCCAACCCCAGTCTGCCTCGCACAAACCCTCCTGCTACAGCCCGCACATGGTATGGCCCAGGCCTGGCCCTGCTAGCCGCTTGCCTGACCCCTAGCAACCCTGTAGTGGTTTCTTCTGCGTGAGCAGACTGTTGCAGACATTCCTGGTGGGACTTTCTCCCTTAGATCCTGAACGTAATCCGATATGTTCATTTTTATGTTGCCACTATTTTCCTGGCCCAAATATTTATTAAATTATATAGGGGGGTTTTGTCCAGTAAATGTTTAGCCTGCTGTGCGGTTCTGGCGACCTGAAGTCAGACTGCAGCCGGAGATCCTACCCCCTTATGACCTTGTTCCTCTCTCCTCCTTCTGCTCTGTCGGCCTCCTCCCCCTCAGATGCCAGGCCAGGGGTCTTCACAAGCCATAACCAGTCTCAGCTCAGCAGGTAAGAGGCACCGAGGCCTGTAGAGAGGCCAGCAAATGCTGAGTTATTTGCGCAACCTCTGAAACCTCTCCCCGTCTCTGTCTCCTGTCAGCCACCACCATGCCCTCCGTTTGCCCTTTGACTCCCACGGGACCCACCTCGAGCTCCACTCCCTCTCCTGTAGCTCCATCCCCACGCAGCGACACCAGCCCTGTTCCAGCCAATCACAGTACATTAAGCCTGGGCACAGGGTGAGACACGCACACACACACACACTCATACGTCTAACCTACATACATTAACAAAATCTGGTCTCACACACACAGACACTAATATGACTAGACACCTACATGCACATCCATAGATATTTGGCACATATACTTTCAAATAATCCCACACTAAACACACCTGTGATTGTGCATGGTAAATAGTCACTCTGTGTGTGTGTGTGTGTGTGTGTGTGTGTGTGTGTGTGTGTATGTGTGTGTATTGTGTGTATATGGTTTTCTTATCCACAGTTCATGGTGTAACAAGAACGGTGACGTATCTAATTACATCACCGATTTTGCTGCCAATTTGAGGTGAATACAATCTTCAAAGACTGTGTCCGTACACACACACACACACACACGCACACACAATCCAGTGTTTAATCATTAATTAAGGTATATACACTGTAGTAGTAGCAGAAGGTCCCCATGCACAATAGCCTAAAACCTACAGAAACAGGTAAAGATTTAGTCACACATGAATGACTGCATTTTGATGTACATGTAGTTATAAGACAAATTTACATAGTGAAGTTGATACCTGTGTCTTATATTGATAGCTAATGGCTAAAAGTGATAGCTGCTGCCTAGTATTGATAACAGATGTGTAATACAGATAAATGATTTATATTTTGATAACTGATATTTTGATAACTGATCATAGTGATAGCTGATGCCAGATAGTGATAACTGCTGCTGGCTAAAA
>NC_137510.1:24447500-24475000 GCF_041902795.1 Electrophorus electricus
ATTTATTTAATTTCTTTTTACTTCATCATTCTACCACGACATCTCCCAACTGCTACTCTCAGCATGCTTAACAATTGATGCACATGAAAGATTCACAAGTATGACCATGTGTGTATGTGTGTGAGTGTGGTGGAAATGTCTTTTGTTATACTGTGTACAAGCAACTGTGTGGCGTGAGCTACTGCAACCAAGAACAAATTCTTTGTATGTGTGGGCCAATAAAGGCTGATTCTGAATCTGGCAATTATGGGCATACTGACATGCATGGACACACGTGTATATCTGTGTGTGTGTGTGCGCGCGCGTGTGTATGTGTGTGCCTGTATGTGCCTGTGACTGCAATAGTGAGAGTGAAAAAGTGTAACACATTTTACAAAAATGTAATGTCCGAGTAATGAGAAGAGTCATACATGTAGCAGGTCATGCGTGTAGCAGTGCATACAGAAGTGTGAAGCCCAGCTAGCACACGTTGGGGGGGGGGGGACGCGTGATCTGACGTTATAGGGACAACTCGAAGGAAGTAGCTGCCAACCCCCTCGGTGCCAACGTGAGGCATCACCACGCCGAAGGATGGCCGAAGGAGGGCGCACCGCTTACACCTGACCCCTGTGATTGGCTCCCTGCCCTGTGAGTGACAACCATCCCACAGCCAAGTCCAAAGCTGTCTGAAAGCAGCACTCTGGAATGAAAGGGAGGTAGAGAGAGAGAGAGAGAGAGAGAGAGAGAGAGAGAGAGAGAGAGAGAGAGAGAGAGGCTATAAGGGGAAATGGTAAAGCAGTGCCAGTAGGAAGAGTTTGTTCCTATGCAAGATACTGGACATACTGTCAGCACATGCTGTGCTCAATATAGCAACTGTCACACAGCCAGAGTGTGTCTCGTGCTCTCTCTCTCGCTCTCTCTCTCTCTCTCTCGCTCTCTCTCTCCCTCTGAATATTATAGGCCTGTTACTCTGGAATTATACTACTTAATGAAACTCACACCAATCCTGTTCTGTCCTCAGCTCCAATGTTCTTCTGGTGTGGCAAACTCTCCAGCACTCTCTAATCTCTCCCTTCGTTACCCCCCCCCACACACACACCTCACGCCTCGATTCGGAGCCTCCCTCGCACTCCCCCAAGCCTTTCCCCAGCTCCACGCCTCCTCCTCCTCCTCCTCCTCCTCCCCTCCTTCTCCTTCTCTCTTTCTCTCCCCCTGTCTGTCCTTTTCAGAGCTGTATGTGGTAATCCTATTACTCATGTGTGAAAACCAGCTGAGAGAGAGAGAGAGAGACAGAGTGAGATGAGGGACTGTCAGCTCCATGTTACACTGGGCAGCAGGTGAAAGCACAACACAAAGAACATTAGTTGAAGATGAAACTATGAGACGTGGCCCTTATGTGAAGGGCTATTTGTGCATGAGGGAGAGAAAAAAGACAGAGACAGAAAGAGGGGAGGGTGAAAGAAAGAAGAGATGATGAGACATGGTGGAGTATTGTGCGTGCAGTCTCTGACAGTTGGAGCACCGAGCTTGAAAATAAACAAGTTCTTTGATGGCAGAAAGGCCTCTCCCTCTCTCTCTCTCACTCACTCACTCTCTGGCTCTCTCTCTCTCACACACACACACACACACACACACACACACACACACACACACACACACACACACACGCCTGCCTCTCCAGCATCACCCATCACTAAGCCCAGATTCCGTTGCCCTGCCAACACTGGCAGGGCCTTTACGAGATGATAAAACATTCAAGGGGTCATTTCATTACACGCTGAGACGTAGTGCTCAACACACTCGTCTCTCCTTCACCTGTTCAAAGTAAATTGCCGTGTCACATGACCATTAAAGTTATGGTCTAATTAACACACTAATCATAACGGAATTATAAATATCTAATAAGGCAGTGTACTGAAGAGTTCTGATATTTATTTGCATTATATCTAACTTTTTTTTAAACTGGGGATAATGGAAACTCCAGCAGAAATTATCATTTGAATGTACCAGACAGTTAGCCTTGGATTAGCCCGTGAAGTCGAATTTGGCTTGTTGTTCAAAATTGCGATGTGAATTTTGGGAAAACCAAATGCCGTACTCCGGCCGGGATTAACGCTCCCACAGCGTCTGAAGTCTCTTCCAGTGGAATCAGTCACGTCTTATTCAGTGCAGGCATTTGTCATCCTCACTGAGGGTTCCTGAAACCTGTGATCTCTGCTGCGATTGTTCTGCAGGGATCCATTCCCTCCACACCCGACGGAGGCTGCCCTCATTCTAGTTAGTGCTTATTTCTGACTTATTTCTGATATTAAAGAATATTCCTAAAGAGGTGCTGGTTGGTTCTTCAGCTTACCAGCAGTTCATGCACGTTAAGGAAGAGCACAGGACAGAGATGTTCAGACTGGCCGTGCGAGACAGGAGTAATGGTGAGCAGGGCCGTGGAAGGGTCAGAGGTCACAGGCTTCTACACTGCCACCCTGTTACCCTGACATGAGTTCTACCGCACTTCTCTTTTCCAGCTTAAAGAGATGGTGGGAGAGACAGACAGAGAGAGAGAGAGAGAGCGGGATTTGTTGTGTGAATGGCGCTGTATTCTTCTGATGAACACATAACGTGAGCTTTTTGCTCCGAGTGACTTTACATCACAGCTTTTTGGTGTTACACGGTGTTTCGAGGAATAAGTCGGGAGTGAGCGATAACATACAAGTGGCAGAGAGGGTGGACGAGGAAAAGAGTGCGAGGCAGAATGGGAGGCCTTGGAGAGAGAGAATAGAGAGAGGGAGACAAAAAAGAAAGAGCAGAGCGAGAGAGAGAGAGAGAGAGAGAGAGAGAGAGAGAGAAAGTGAAAGGAAGAATGTCGTTAAGGTGCCATTTAGTACTTGCACCAGCAGGAAACACAGAACAGGGATTGTGGAGGGAAGCCAGACCCAGAGTCGCCATGCCTTTCCAGACCTGCAGTCCTGCGCCTCTGTCCTGCATCTACTCCCTTCTTCTTCTCGCGCTCCCGCTCCATCTCCCTCTGCAAGTTCCCTTCCTCGGAAGTCAGTGACCTCACTTCCTGTCCTGAACGCTCACCACCACAGAGAGGGAGAGGGAGAGAGAGAGAGGGGGAGAGAGAGAGAGAGAGAAAGAGAGAGAAAGTAAGCATGTGTTGGAGCAAAGAAACAGGAGAGAAGGAGGGGAGGCAAAACAAGAGCAGGAGAAACAGTGAAAGGACAAAGCTCATCTGAACTGGAGGGCAGCTTGTTTATGGACTATATGAACGTGGGAATGTGCCGATCTCAGTATTTGCTTCGCCTTTCCCTGGGGGGTTGAGGGAATGGCCGTTTTCCTGAACACACACACACAAACACACACACACATATGCACACACTGCATTATTGGGTTGAGATGCATATCTGCACTTCATCTGTTTCCTGCTTGACCACAATTGCCCGCTGACTTTTCAGTGCTCGCCAACATAAATAACAACACGCTAAGGACAACAGGGCCAATCACGGCGGCTTCCCCTCATAAACGTGCTCCGTCTGCAGGGTTATACATTTAAATCACACCACACTATGTCCACTCACAATATCAGGCTCCCCCACGTGTGAATGAGGCAGATTCAATAGGCTTAAGAAAACCAATAGAGAATGTTGAAAGATTTCACACTTGTGAATGTCAAGCATCAACTAGATGGTCGTAGCACACAGCATGTAAGACTGTGTACATTTGATTTTTTGACTTTGATTAAAAGTGGACATTCTCTGGCTAAGCAGGAGTGTCACACTCATCGATAACTAGATCCCAGCTGAGAAGCAGAGGTAGGTAATGAAGCTAAGTTCGGGGTGAAAAGGTATTGTGCTCATCTACATGAGGCGATAAGCTACACTTCCCAAGTGTGACGTGTGTGTGTGTGTGTGCGTGTGAGAGAGTTTGTCACGGTTCAAGTTCTTGGCACTTAAACAGGATGTATATGCTTGAGAAAACCGATCAAACAGATCATGTTACACAAACTTGATTTATAATGCAGCTATATTCTCTAATATGCTGCAAAAATGATCACACACAGGCACACGCGCGCACACACACACACACACACACACACACACACACACACACACACACACACAGAGAGAGAATCTGAATTCAACTTGCATTTTCCTCAAGCGATAACATGTTATGTGACTTCTATTTATTTGCATATCGTGGCGGTTTGGCTACTTCTAGCATACAGGTGTGCGAGCCGTTAGTTTGTGAGCTACTCAGCCCGTCTGTAGAAGTGTGAATACTTGCAGACAGATTTCTTTTAGGGCCTGGTAAAACAAATGAATGATCTGTTTCTCATAAAAGAGAAAACATTTTACAAATTTTACAAAACACGTACCTTGCCGTGTTCTGGGATCTTATCAGACGTGTGCGGCCTGTCCTTTGCAGTCTAAAGGAGAAGTCTGCCCCGAGAGATTGTTTTTATTTGTTTTATTTTGTTATTGTTATTTTATTTTGTACTTTCTCCTAATGGGCGCGATGGTGATATGAGAGAAGACCCCCCGAGTCGTTGCTGACGTTAACCGGGCGTCATGACGCCGAATGCGCAAGCTCTTCGAAAACTCGTCGGCGGGACCCGTAGGACACGGATGTGACGTCACCACCCACCGTGGCGACGGCGGTCTCCATGACGACGACGCGCGCGCTCCGCGGTGACGCTGACTCGTGCTTTAAGGGGGCGTGACTCAGCCGAGGCTCGAGCCACCACCCCCCGCCGCGTGGGCGGCCCCCGGTGCAGCAGCGAAACACGACACCCGCGAGAGGGAGGAACGGGGGGGGGTGGGGTGAGGTGGGGGGGACGGAGAAAGAGAGTAACGCTACTTACGGACCGAGGAGGGTGGAGGAAGAAAAAAGAAAGAAAAAAGTCCGTGTGAAAGAGGGAGTGGGAAGCTGACTAAATTACTGCGAGCTTTCCGACATGAGATGCTTAGCTAGCGGAACCGGGGAGAGATGAGACTGTTGGCAGGAACAACTCGCGCAACCGACCGTAACACCACCGGAGGAGGCTCGGCGTGCCGGTGTCCGGGCTCGGAGCCGTAGCGCTCGGTTTTCGGGGGACTCCGCTTCACTTAGCCCTGTAGTTTCGCGGATCAACTCCACTCCAAAGTCTCCGGTGTCGGCGGAAGGGCGGTCCGGGAGAGGCACGGGAAGGGGGGGACGAACCGCCCGCCCGCCCGGTGGCTGCAACGGAGGCGGCAACTGTCAGCGGACACATTTAGGGAAAGTTTGGGCTCTCTCTCGGCGTTTCACAGCGAACCCGGGACCGGAGTAAGGACGACGCTCGCCCCGGTCGGACAGACCCGAGTGTCTACTGCCTTCTAAACGGACAACTTTGAGAATGAAAACCCCGGGAGAGTCGGGTAAGTTTTCCCGGACGTGTTGATGGCATTCGGCCGTTATCCAGTCAGCCATTTCACGCCGCAGCCTCCGACAGACGAGCCGAGTCTCCGCTCACTTGTGGCTTAATCGGCGGCGGCCGCGTTGTCACCGTGAATGCGAGCAAGTTTCCGACTGCTGGAGCCCAGTTAGGTTTCGGCTACGGGCGCCGTGACCGAGCCACGCCGGAAACGGGTAGCTGCCTGCCGACTTTCCGACTTTCCGTGTGTGTGTTCAAGTTTGTATTCTAATCGAAGCCCGTCGAGTTGTTGCGGCCGACGTAGACCGGACCTTTAGGCGACTGCGATTTACTTGCGGTCCGGGCTTCGGTTAAACATTTGTAAAGGTTCCACACAGACGTAGATGCAAACTGAAGGCGTGTGGAAAACTCGCGTCTGGCGAGATCTACTTCACGTCTTGTGGCATTTTCTCAAAAGCTCCAGCTAAGCTGAGACGCGGCGAGGCGCTGAGGCTTAAAATGGCAGGCGCCCCTTTTTTTATTGACTTTGCGAGTGTTGGGTTTAGTCGCGGGAAGCGAGCTCGGTCTTCCGCAGAGGCCGAGCTCAGACCGGGTGGCCACACACTCGACTGCAGCTGCAAATCTCTGGCCAGGGTGCCCGTGCGTGCCCAGGCCCTACCTGTTGAGTCGCTGGAACTTTGCACACAATCCGCAAGGCACGATTTATTAGCAGCCACCTTTTGAGTTTACAGGCGTGATTGTTGGGTGCAATTACCGAGTAATAACCATTTTAAAAAATAAAATAATTAATTAATTTTAAAAAAGAAACTGTTGTGAACATTTTACCGCGTGCATAAAAAAACAAGCGCGAGCTTTGAAACTGAGCGAGCACGGCAGAAGGCACATCCAAAATGGAAGCCTTAGCCTTCAGGGAAAACACGTTCAGTCGGATAACCACGGTACAGACTGGTCAATTTGCGCCAAAATAAATCGGTTTAACATTGCAACGCTTTCTGGTAGTCGGCGAAAACTTTTGAAATGGGCTTTTTTTCTTTTCTTTTTTTTTTTTAAACGCGCTTGTGTGTTTTGTGTGCAAATGTAAGCAGTAATGTAGCCGACATCTTTAACGATCTGGGTGCGTTTCGGGTTTGTCGGGTTTGTGGTTGAAGTTTGTAAGCTCGGTGAGACTACACTAGTTATCCCTGCGGCCTTCTGGGGAATGTTTGGGAATGTTTAGGAATCCATGTTGGGATCCCCCCCCCGCTTCACGTTCTCTTGATTACTTTCCCCACGCAGCGTGTTTTCGGGTTTCTCCACCTCCGCCACTCTGGCCGTGAAAGTTCGGCCGATTTTAGAGCTCAGCGCACGAGCCCCAGTAGCCCGCGGGGCTGCTAAAGCCACTCGGCGTTTGCAAAGTCTTCCTCCATGTTGGGCGCGTGTGTGCACCGTCTCCTGTGGGGACGTGATAACCGGAATGTAGGTGGCAGCGGACGGAAAACGCCCGGTCGACGGTTCCCGTGCACTTTCACGTTACTTTCCTGCGGCGTGCACGAGCAGAATGCAGTTTAAACTGTTGTGATTTCCGCAAGGACGCCCTACACTTTTCCCCGTGAGCACGCGGCTGTGGCTTACGGAGAGGAGGGGGGGGGGGGGGGGTACTTGTTTGATTTTTCTTTCTTAAAAAAAAACTACTTGAACTTATACGAGCTTTAACTGGGTTTTACTAAATCACGGCGATATAACAACGATGGCATGAAATCAGAAGCGCCCCCGATAAAGCGCGCATAGGCTCGCCGCCGTGCTTGCGCGCACGCGGTAACGACACTCACCACTAACTACTACAAGTGCCTTGCGGTTTAGTCGACGCCGTGACCCCGATAGAGTCGAGACGAGCGTAGGTCTCCGGCCCGAGTGTGTGACAGAGACAGTACTGAGAAGAGGATGTGGTCTGCGCTCGTACCTGCCGGTTCACTCACACACATACACACACACACACACACACACACACACAGTGAAATAGTGCAATTGTCTTTCTGAGTGAGAGGGTTTTCCATGGCAACAAGAAGCTGAAACAATGTGTTATCTTGAGTAGTTGTGCATCCTGATAAAGGGTGTCTGTGTGTATATCTATATTTAATAACGCTATCTGCTTCATCAGAAACACTTGCCACATTTAATCAATACGAGAGCCAGAGTTAGCACTTTCCTTTCTCTCTGATTAGTGCTGTATTGTTCAGCAAGTGTGTGTGTGTGTGTGTGTGTGTGTGTGTGTGTGTGTGTGTGTGTGTGTGTGTGTGTGCGCACAATAAATGGCTGTTTCCATCAGCTGGCTTCATGACTCCACAGCTTTTGAGTTCTTTAAATGCCTTATCCAGCAGGGTTTGCAAGGCTACGTTGAGTAACACATGAGATAAGCACAGTCCCTGCCCTGATCGTTTCATCCTCTTGTTGAGATGCCTTACACTTGTTTACAATTCATGTGGATAGATCCGACCAAATATGTGGAAACAGCAGACAGTGGCGAACTAAATTAAACGATTTCTCTTGATGTGTACCTTGGCACATGCATCCACAGTGTGAGTGTGTGTGTGTGTGAGTGTGTAGACCTCCCTCTCTTTATTTTAATCTGTACATTTTAGACATTTTTAACGGAATATTCATAGATGATATGAAATTCTCATGACTTTGTTTTTGTCAAGAAAAGTTTGTAGCCTCTGTTCCACAATGGATGGACGCCTCCTCATCGTAGTGTGTAATGCAGAAGAGTTTAACAAGTTCTGACGTTGCTCCATTAGTTTAGGACTGGTTGAGTATTTGCACTCACCTGTGTTTACATGCTGATGTACCCTTTAATTAAGCCCTGTGTGTGTGTGTGTGTGTGTGTGTGTGTTTTATTTGCTTACTGCCTTTTTGCCTTTCAAACAGTACTCTATCTTTCTGTTCCTTCGCTTTATATGAAACAGCTGTGTAGATCTGTCACATACTGTGAATTATTATTGTTATTATATTATTATTATTATTATTATTATATGTGTAAAAAAACAAACATTTTCAGTTTGGATTGCAAGCCGTGAATGAGTGGAGGTGTTTGTGGTCGTGTTGTAATGGAAGTCCGTGTGTGTTATGCCTGCCATAACAGTGGAAATGACAGTGGCGTAAGTTGCATGACGGATGGGACGTCCTCTGGAGCTGAATAGCATTTTGTTTATTTTACCCCTGTGAGAACAATAGGGGGCGTGTGTATGCTCTGCAGCGGGGGTATCACAGTCGCGTGTGCGCCTGTGTGTGTGTGCGCTCACGCATGACGGCCTGGCCAGCTCCTATAATGGCAGCTTAGACCCAGAGCGGACCCATGTGTTGGTGTCATTTATGGATCGTGGAGGGACACAGAGACCCTTCTTTGTGGAGACTGGGGCGTGTGTGAGTGTGACCCTGACTGCATGACCCTCTATAGCTGTACCCCTCACCCTACATTCTCACACACACACACACACACACACACACACACACACACAAGTCACGTGCTGGACATCCAGTGACGTGAGAGTGCAGTGCCCATGCCCCACCCCAGTACACTAGAGCGAGGGCTTTGCTTGGTGGCTTCACTTCCTCTGAAGCGCCCCGGCAGACCTTTAACTCTTTCCAGCGGCGGGCAAATCTAAGCTTACAGAGTATCACTGTCATTGTCTGCCTCCCACACACACACCTGCGTCCAGCTGTTCTAATCGATGTTCACATAGGCTCCTACAATGGGATGTGACCTACTTCTGTAAGCAGCTGAGCAGGACGCGGTGTGAGCGGGAGTGTCTGGGCAGTGAGGGCAGAGGCTGACCCCTCCCTCGCAGGTGGTCTTGTTTGAATTTGACTATAGAAAGTTGCTCATTTTGAATAATGGCCAGCGTGGGTATAGATGACCAAATGTCGGACTGCCATTTTATGGTTCATCAAATATGAAACAAAAATGTACACACACACACACACACACACACACACAGATCTGTTTTGGTAGAAAAAGTGGACCTCCCACATTCCTATTCTGAGCTTAAATCACTACAACCTGGGCCACATTACTTGTTCCAGGAAAGGCTTAACACACACTCGCACGCACACACCCCTCACACACTTTTTCATACACGTGCAGAGTCTCACACATTACACACCTCTTTCTGGGAAAAACTTGCAGCCCCCAGAACCCTGGGCACAACCGTGTGCGCATACGCTCTCGAGAGTCCGCGTATCGAAGGAGCCACCCGGAGAAGAATCATGCTGACGCTTTTTTTGTTTTGTTTTGATGTGACCCCGTTATTGTCTGGGGTCCCGGCGGGCCCCTTTACGCCTGAGCCGGAGGCGCCGGGCTCGCGTAGCTTAGCGGCGAGGGACGGCCCGTCCGCCTGAACAACCCGCGCCCATCATCCCACATCCCAGCAGCGTGGAGCTGCTACGTAATACTCAAACACACACGCTCGTGCTGTTCCACTGCCACTTACTGTTTGACACACTGTCAAGTCAGTGCGTCGTGCGGTGACAGAAACGTGCGTGTGCGCTTTGGCTGGGAGTCGGACTGAGCCAAGCTGTCTGAGAGCTGCTTCCACCACCTTCTGGGCAAAGGCCTGACATTTTATTTGCTTATTTATTTGTTTAACTTTTCCCCCTTTCCCCCTGCACCTATACATGTGGGCAGTCATGTTTATTTCTCCACGCGTGAGCAGAAAATCGCCACGACTTGCTTTTTCCTCCAGTGAGCAACGTCTCTGCTTGGTTCACTTGTCCTTTATTAGCGCTCCACAGTATCGATAAAGTGTCACACTATTGCTTCTGTAATTATATTGCTAATTTTGATTAGAATTATATTTTTAATCCATTGAAACACCCTCAGGAACGCTCAAAGGAAGCTCCAAGGTTTGGTTTACATTTACCTTTATGGCATTTAGCTGACACTTTTATCCCATAACTATGACTGAGTACAACTAGAGCAATTGAGGGTTGAGGGTCTTGCTCAGGGGAACAACAGTGTCAGTGGTGGGACTTGAACCAGCAACCATCCGATTACAAGTCAAGCACTGTAACCACTGAGTCGCTCCCACAGACTACGTTTCCCATGATCCTCCTGTACATTAGGCTTCCTGTTTATTGGTTTCACCCATTGTTCTATCCCCTGTGTGATTTTCTGTGTATTTAAACCCCTCTGTGTCGTGTTCACTGTGAAGTCTGACTCAGTCTCCACTAGTGTGTACCGAGCTCGTGTTGTTTTTCCCTGGCTGTACGCTTATATTCTGGTTTTCACCAGTTTTTCTTCCCCTGGTTTATAGTCTGCTGTATTCTATCCATCTCTCGCTGGTTTTCTGGCGTTCATATTTTGGACTGCTGCCTGGTGACCTGACTACGGCTTTGGTTTGCCCTTTGGGGTATTTATTAAAATCTCGGTTTTACCGAAACTGCTTTGACTCCGCCTCCGTCTGGCCAGTCCGACAGCGCGGATGTCCGGTGCTCACCTCCATATCGCCACCCCATTATAATCGGTATCACGGTAATGATTAACCGGCGATATCTTGTGCCTGCCGTGCTACCCCTCGCCTTGATCCGTGCTGGTGTTTTGTCTCTCCCAACAGGAGACTAGTCATTGTGTCTAGTGTCTAGTGCGGGTAACATACCTTACCCGCACTGGTTCTGTTTTTCATGTGCTGAGTTTGGGTTCTTTTATCTGCAGTTTGAGAATAATGAAAATCAGTGTGTGTTGTCATGAGGGTGACTCGGTGTAACACCTACATTGTGGTAAAGCATGTGTGTTTCTCAGGGCAGGCACGCACACGCACACGCACACACACACACACACACAAGGAGTGAAATTGTTGCCACATGTGCACACACACACACACAGCGTGGATGCACACTGTCTGAAGCTGACCCAATCATACGCTCTGTGGCTAAGATGAGTGTGTTTGGTATAAAACTGAACTCACACCCCACTGCAGTTTTTCTGTCACCCGCATTCCACAAGCTTCCGTGTTGGACTGGCAGGCTTGGCATATTTGCAGTCTGTTTTTATCTGAGAGAGTGTGTGTGTGTGTGTGTGTGTGTGTGTGTGTGTGTGGAGGGTGTATTTGGGATGGTGTGTGTGTGTGTGTGTAGGGATATGAGGACATGGCTAATAATATCACTGAAAGAGAAGTAACCATACACTCTCACCGTAACGGATGCCACAGGAGAAAAAGTGTGTGTGGGTGTGTGTGTGTGTGTGTGTGGGTGTGTGTGCGTGCGCGTGTGGTCGACTGCCGGGAATTCAAATGTTGTCTGGCGCCATCTGAAGGCCCCCCTCCCCCGCAACCCCTGTTCCCCATCCCCCCACTACCTCGCTATCCATCATTTTGCCCCTTTCCTCTTTAACAGAGGAATGTGAGATCACGCTTAAAACTCAGGCGCTTTCCCCTGCCCTCTAACCCCCCGCCCCTCCCCCGTCTGTCTGTCCTCCCCCGCTGTGTTTAAACCTGTTCGGTGCGTACATCAGAAAACTCTTTTGAACTCTGAGCCGCTTTGTAACTGCCCGATATTGCTTTGTAATTCATCATCAAGTTGTGTGCGTACGTTCCGAGCTGAGAGCATTTGAGCAGGCTATCCGCGTTCAGGACGCGCGCAAAGACACGTACGTGCGTACGCAGCGCCCGTTAGGACTGCATAGTTTAGCACAGAATCCTTGAAGTTACTCCAAATTACTTAAAATGATTCAAATGATTAGTTAGCTAATCACAAACAAGTATTTACCAACAAAAATTGGCAACTTTGTAATAAAAAAATACAACTCATTCTTGTTAGCCAGTTTTAACTGGGATATCCCTGTTATTTTGCACTCCTCATCAGATCCACTTTTAGTAGTAAGGCTGTTACTAAAATACATGAGTTCTGACTCAGAGTGGTCTGCTCAGGACATTATATGTGGATTATTACAGCAGCACATTGCAGCAAATGTTTTCTCAAATCAAAAGGAGAAACGTAGACCCTTTCCATCCTTTAAAACTTTGAACACTCTGTGTTGGTATTGCCTGGGATGGTCACTTTTTTGCCACACAAAGCGCTGGGCGTGATGAGTGGTAATGATCAGTTAAATCGCAGCAGAGGAAAGCCATGGGCGCCTGGTCTGCCCCGGGCGCTGGAAGATGGGAGCACAGCGGCCACTGGGACGCCCCGTCCCATAGCAGAGTGGCCCCCAGTCCTGGGTGGTGCACTGGTAGCCTGAGACGCCCGTGGTGTTTCTGGGACACTGAGCGAGCACCACCCGTTCTGGCTTTCCAGAACTTCTGGTGCTTTTATTTCGCCTAGATTATGTCTGTCTGTGTCTGTGCGCGCGCGCGCGTGTCTGTGTGTGTTTGTGTGTGTGCGTGTGTGTGTTTGTCCCTATGGACCAAAGCCTTTTAAACATTGATTATGACCTCGTCTCTTTAACCTTGCAGGCGTACGCACACACACTTCTGCCTCCATTTCTGTACACCTATCATCTCAAGATCTGTGTCACCAATCCATGCAGAAATACCCTAGTGACATCTCATCTTCCATTATTCTCCCTCACGCCCTCTGTTGTTGTAAGGATGCATTTTTCGGGGCTGAACACAGGCCGTGTCTGTCACCTGACCAAGATGAGCGTGCTGATCTTAATGAGGTAGTTCCACGGTGAATCTATGCTGTCCTCCAGCCCTCTCGTCTGCTGCCACTCGTGAGCATTTGACCTCTCGGTTTCTAAAAGCAACTGAACCCCTCAGCGCCGCCCCACTCGGAGAAGCACGCGGGCGTGCATGCGCTAGTGAATAATAGATAGGTGATTGGAGAACAGAGCAGCTGTATTTACAGGAACGTAAACGCATTAAATGTTAGTGCCTGGAAGTGACGCTGTTGGGCCAGACGCTCGTTCAGTCGTACCTCCGCTGCAGCTTCTGTGCTTTACACTTTTGTCTTCTGTAAACATTCAAAACTACACTTTTCCTCCGGCTCTCCGCTTCCCTGCAGTCGCTTTTGCTCCTCTTGATGTCGGCGCAAACGTTCAGCCGCCTTCTTATTTCCTTATATCGTCAATATTTTTGGACTAAAGATGACATCAGGATATAAGATGCTTTTGTGCGTGCGTGCGCTGATCTGAGCACTCAGCTCATGATTGCTTTAACCGGGCCCATTTTAGCCGCAGACCTGGCAAGGCCGATTACACAAAGCTCGGGCGCACAGACACGCAGCAGGCGGCTCGAGGCGGCTCAGGGCTTGCCTGCATAAGAGTGGCATTAAGGAGGATGACTTGGCAGAGACGGAAGGGGCCCGACCGAGGCTTCCGCTAACTACCGGAATGCGCACGAGCTTGGCGGTGCGTCATGCAGCGCATTCTTCCTCGAATTTTGCATGTAAAAATATTTACAGACAATTGAACTGCAAGAGAAGCCGGTGCCTCTGGTGCCGTAAAACATGCCTTTCGATTTCATATAGAAACTTGAAGTAATTTCAGACCAAAAACGAGAAGCAGTCACCTTCAACAGCGCCTTTAACGGCCCTTGGAAACCAGCCGCGGGCGTAAAGTTATTCGTCCGGCCGTTCCCCGGTATGGTTACGGGCTGCGTCGCGTGTTTCATTCCCTAGTTTGGCTTCTGCCACGGGTGCAGACGTCACTGTCCGGTATCGGGGAAACCGTCTGGCGCTGCAGCACCTGCGGGGAAAAGCGCCTGGCGTCGCTTTTCAGGAAGAGAAGAGCGAAGACTTGAGGATTTTCCCGTGGAGGTGTCGTTAACCGTGTCATTTCTGAAGTTTAGTGGATGGTAACACTCAAAACGTTTTCAATACATTTCAATAGTCCAATTTAGTTTCCATCCATCCATCCATCCAGAGGCCCTGGCGTGCACTCACCCCTTCTTTTCTGCACCTGACCAGCATTTGGGAGAGTCTACTGACTGCGTGGGTTGGGTTGCCAGGGTAACCTATACTTTTATCTTAGTGGAGGTGCGTGTGTTGTCTGTAGTGTAAGCAGTACTTTTATAAATGACCATGCTGAGCTCAAAAGCAGGTTACTGTCTGGTGTATATGTGTGTGTGTGTGTGTGTGTGTGTGTGTGTTCGTTCTTAGAGGTTGTGGTAGATTCCATTGTGCTCCTTCCAGGTGGTGGAACAATGTCTGTCAAGATGTCTGTGTGTGTGTGTGTGTGTGTGTGTGTGTGTGTGAGAGAGAGAGACTATTCTTTAAAAGTGTATGGCAAAGGGGAATTCCAAGCTTGTTTTGCTGTATATATCTGAGTGGACTGTGCTCTCTGGTGTGTGTGTGTGTGTGTATGTTATGTAATGTTCACCAGCAGCATTCAAGAGAGTAGAAAGTTCACACTGCTCAAGCCCTCTGTCTCCCCTGCACTAACACACCCCTCCCCTCCCCGCCCGCGTGTGTTTTGTTTCTTGGGTTAATGGTTTCCTGGTTAGTAGGTTATCGGGTCTCTGTGGCTGATGGCCCTCGTGCATTAACGAGGAGAGAGCAGCTCACAGGACCCTGTGCACGTGCTCACGTGGCTTTGAGAAAGTCCCATTAAACATATATTGGCTAGGACTTATTTAGCTCGCTAAAACATCTGTAGTATCTACAGGTACGGAATTACCCAATCACAGCGGTCTGACAGCATCACGGCTCCGAACGGCCAATCCCGTGCACGGGGGTGTGTGGGGGGGGGGTGCCTGGCTGTAATTGCTCTGATTCTAAAGGCGTGCGGCGGGTTGCCACGGTGCCGCTTCACACGGCGAGCCGGCCAGCATGTTTGCGTCACCGGCATCTTGCATAACGCGGGCAGGCTCCACAGGCTCCAGCGGCAGGGAGAGCCAGGCGACGAGCACCACGGCGACGAGCACCACGGCGACGAGCCCAGCAGGCGAGGCAGGGGAGCAGAAGCAGCTGCTGTCGGTAGCTGATATCCAAAACACTCGGCCTGCTTAACTCTGTCATTCCTCCTGTTAATTAGACTCACTCACTCTGACCCCCCCCCCCCACTTCCCCTGGGTGCTTGTGCACATACGAACACACATAGTCATACACACACACACACGTATACTCATACACACACACACTACCTTCCACTGAACTGATACGTATTGATCAGGCAGGTAGAACAGCTCACACACTCAAAGGATGACTGTTGTAACTGAGGCCCCTACCGAGAGTGTGAGGTGAGTGTTACCAAAACGTTTATTAGTCAATATACAACAAACAAGCAACATACAATTACAAAAAGAAAACTGATCTAAAGAAGAAATGTCCAAAAATACCACAAACTACTGCCTCATTTTCCACACAGCGCAGAACTTCACTGTGAGCCCAGATGTTTTCAGACATAATCTGTGTGTGTGTGTGTTTGTGTGTGTGTGTGTCAGGTGAGTGTTATGTAATGAAAATCAGCCAGACCAAATCAGCTCTAAAAGACACATTTAACCGTTTCTCTCTCTCTCTCTCTCTCTCTCTCTCTCTCTCTCTCTCTCTCTCTCTCACACACTCACACACACACACACACACACACACACACACACACACACACACACACACACACACACACACACACGTGTACACACTCACAGCATTAAAATGCCCCAGTTACCTCTGCTTCCTTGCCTTTCCATTACCAGTGTTAATGACCAGCATGTGGTAATTATGGGAGCCAGGTGTGTGTGTGTGTGTGTGGTGACAGGCTGTATCACTGCATGGGCTCCCAGTGCAGCTCATGTTTACCAGGGGACACACACCCATGCTGAGGCCCAGCCTTTATGTCCTATATGCGCCTACAAACACACACGCACACGCTTGGTCCTAGCCTGGATGAGGGTCGCTGCCATTGTGCCATTGCGTTTTCTCTCTCTCTCACTCACTCACACACACACACTCTCACTCACTCTCTCTCTCACATTCCCTCTCACTCTGTTTTTGTCTCTCTCTGTCTGTCTGTCTCTCACAAACACATGCTGGGTCCTAGCTTGTGTGAAGGGTGCTGCCATTGCGCTCCCTCTCTCTCTCACACACACACACACACACACACACACACACACACACACACACACACACACACACACACACACACACACACACACACACGCTCTCTCCCTCTCTCTGTCTGCCTCTCCCACATTTACAGTTGGACTGGTTAGCAGCTGTAAGTGGGGTGTTTTTGCCCTTATCTAAAATTGGAGCGCTAAGAGAATGACAGGAAGAGCTAGGAGTGTTGGGGGCGGGGCCGTGGAGATGAAGGAGGCGTGTGTATTTTTGGATGGCCACACGTCACACAGACGCAAGTCAGCCTGCTGTACACAAACAGAGATGGAGGTGACAAAGCATGCTGCTTACAGAGAGTGCGTGCGCGTGCGCAGAGTGTTTTACATGCTAGTGCAATTATGGGATTAAATGGACATTCCAGAGATTAAGATTTTGTGATGTTGCAGAAACTGACTAGTGCGTTTGATCGATCACGACACCCGCACTAGTGACCCGCACACTAGTGCGTTTGAGCTGAGGATCACTCATGAAGGTTTCTGTCGCTCTTCAGCATGTCCACACTGGCCTTTACATGTTTAGGAGTTTAACACTCAGGATGGTTCTGATCAGACTCACTACACAGCTGTCGGAGAACTGCTGTGGAAAACGCAAACAGGTAGAATCATTGTGGGTGTGTGAGTGGGGGTGGTTTGGTATGTGGTTGGGTGGGTGTGTGTGGTGGCTGAGCAGGTGGGTGGGTGTGGGTATGTGTATGTGTCTCTGTGCTCTGTGTCCTGCTGGAGTGGAGCACCAGTGGCTCTCACACACTGCTGGCTGGGTGATGTAATGGGGATTTTAGCACACACACACACACACACACACACACACACACACACACACAGTACTTGTGTTTGTGTATGCATGTGTACATTTGAAGGGAAATCTGTATTCCTACCTACATAGCATCTGTATAGCCAAGAACTCACAAATACCTGTTGCTTGCAGTCTTTCTCTCTCTCCCTCTCTCTCCCTCTCTTCCCCTCTCTTTCCCCCTCTCTTTCCCTCTCTCTCCCTCTCTTTCCCTCTTTCCCCCTCTCTTTCCCTCTCTCTCCCTCTCTTTCCCCCTCTCTTTCCCTCTCTCTCCCTCTCTTCCCCTCTCTTTCCCTCTCTCTCCCTCTCTTCCCCTCTCTTTCCCCCTCTCTCTCCCTCTCTTCCCCTCTATTTCCCTCTCTCTCCCTCTCTTCCCCTGTGTCTCTCTTGCTTGCTCCTACCTGTTCTATTTGAGTCCTGGCTTTCAGGCTGAAAGGATTAATTGTCATTTATGTTTTATTTTTTTGTTCTGTTCATTTCTAGGAGTTTATTTTTAGGCCTGAAGTGTCTGGTTGCTAAGAGACGGTGTCCAGGAGAGAGAGGAAGATAGAGAGAGCGTGGAGAAAGCGAGGGAACAGAGAGAGATATATAGAGAGAGAGAAATGTTTGCGTTGTGAAGGCTGAATTACAAACACGCTCACGCACTGAGTCAGCGCTGGCTCGTGCACGCACACATGCGCGCGCACACACACACACACACACACACACACACACATGCGCCCGCGCGCACGAACACACTTGGTCTGTTACTTGTTTTTCTGGATTGTCTTTTGTCACGCTGTCGTGCTAGGCTGTGTGTGTGTGTGTGTGTGTGTGTGTGTGTGTGTGTGTGTGTGTGTGTGCCTGCTGTCTGCTCCTTTCTTCTCAAACATTCACCAGCTCAGTAAGGCCAAAGCCCGAGACCGAACCACTCTCCGCTGCCACACACACGTGCACGCACACGCAAACACACACAGGAAGCACAATTGTTGTGATGGTGCAGACTTGCTAACTTCCTGCACAGCAGTGGTGACACATTCCAGGAAACACCCAGCGACATACAAACACAAACACACCTAAACACCCCATGTGCATGCCTGCGCACGTGTTTACGGTGACTCGCACGGTCACACACTTCAGTCCAGCATGGAAGGGGCTGGACGGCCTGTGTCAGCCAGGGTCACGGTCAGTCTCCCAGTCACACGGAACCTTCGCTCCCAGTCCACCCCAGGCGCTGCGAGACGGGGCGCACCTGCACCCTGGGGGGCGAGGCATGGGGCGTGTGATGGCGGCAGAGCAGAGAGAGCAACAGTGATTCTCACCTGCATCACCCCAGTCCGGGGTGGGGGGCACAACGCAGGACATGGATGCGAGGACTGATGGATGGGTTTGGGGCTAATGAGAGCAAAGGAGCAGAGGGAGAGGAGAAGTGACTGAGCCGTGGCGCGTCTCTGCTCACCTGCTCAACACACCCAAAGAGAGAGAGTGTGTGTGGGTCTGTGTGTGTGTGTCTGTGTGTGTGATCATCATGGTGTTGTAAAGAATCTCAGTGTAACCTGAAGTAGTCAGTTTTCCTCTCTCTCTCTGGCCTTGAAGAGTTCTTAGAAAGGTAAACAGTCTTACTGGAAAGGTGTGACGGTGTGATGAAGTTATGAAGTGATGAAGGTGTGAAAGCAAATCCCTCACCTCTGTCTCTTATACCTCTACCATACTCACTCTCTCTCTCTCTCTCTCTCTCTCTCTCTCTCCTTTCTTTGTCAAACAATAACCCCTGTGTGTGCAAGTCTATTTTTGAACACCCAAGGCCATCTCTCTCTCTCTCTCTCTCTCTCTCTCTCTCTCTCTCTGCTGTTGCTCTTTGTCAAGGTTAAAGATGCATCGTGCCCACTACCAAAGACAAACCTACACCTTAAGACACACTGCCTCTGTCCTTAATGATAATAACCCGGGTGTTTTGTGCTGTTCTCACCCCTCTCTCAGTCTTTAATGTGGTTGTGGTTTGATGTGGTCACTGAGAGGTTCTGATTCTCCCTTTTTTGTTGTCATCACATGACCCTCTTTATCACGCCTTCCTGTTCTTCCTTCTCTACTCAGGCTACATCAATAAGACAGTGAGTCTTACGGAGACGTGTGTGTGTCTGTGTGTGTGTGTGTGTATAGACTTTTACTCACACACACACACACACACACACACATCAAAGACACACTGCTCAACACTCACTCTCCATTAATATTAGTTTTCACACAGAGCTGTTGGAAGTCCAGCCACTGAAGTTTCGCCTCACCCACCTCCTGCATGCACACACACACACACGCACACACACATGCACACATACACTCTCTCTCTCTCAGTTCAAAGACGAGGAGCTTGAATTGCTCCTCTGTGCTGCCTGACAGAAACTCTTTAGTGTCATGGATTTAATTTTTGCTAATCTACACAAACTCTTCACCCTCTCATAGCCCCCGCCCGGACCCCCCCCTTATTCTCTCGCTCCCTCACTCTCTCTCTCTCTTATTCTCTCGCTCCCTCACTCTCTCTCTCTCTTATTCTCTCGCTCCCTCACTCTCTCTCTCTTATTCTCTCGCTCCCTCACTCTCTCTCTCTCTTATTCTCTCGCTCCCTCACTCTCTCTCTCTCTTATTCTCTCGCTCCCTCACTCTCTCTCTCTCTTATTCTCTCGCTCCCTCACCCCCCCCCCCCCTTTGAATGGGCCGCTTCCTCACAGAACAAAGCGGTAGTATACTCCACTGCTCAGGATTCTTCAGATACCTCCAGCGTTAAAAAGTTCAGCTCCGGACAGCCGACATAGTTGGATTTACATAGTGAGAGAGCGAGGGAGGGAGAGAGCGAGGGAGGGAGAGAGCGAGGGAGGGAGAGAGCGAGAGAGGGAGAGAGCGAGGGAGAGAGGCAATTTGACCTGGATGACAGCAGACTCTGAGACGAGCTATGATCTCATCCTGGTCTCTCACCCTCACCATTGTCACCCTCTGCTCTGTCTTTCTTGTCCTCTGCCGGCCGTCCTGAAACACATGTCATCCCCTTTTCCCTCTGTATTGTTTTATTGGGTGCTTGCTGCTTCCCGGACGTCTCTCGTTAAATACACACGCTGGTGTGGCAACGCGGAGATTGTGCCCCACTTGCCTTAGATATTGGCAAAGACTGGTCCTTGAATTAATGATGAGAGTGTCTGTCTGTCTGTCTGTCTGTCTGTCTGTCTTCCTTCTCTTCTGTGGTGGATCTTGTATCTCCCCCTGGGGGGTTGAGGAGAGGGGGAGAGAGAGAGAGAGAGAGAGGGTCGTGAAGGTTAAGTAGGGAGGGGGGATGAGGTCATGCACACACTCACCCACAACCCAACCCGCCGGCACTGCATCGAGGCACTTCACATACACGCTTCTCACACTCTGTTTCCCCCAGAAAACACACTGCACAGCACCGTGCACGCTTTCACCCACACAGCACACAAGACGATGTTTACACACACCATACCATGGATAGTCCAGACAGTGTCTCTGTGGACTTTAAAGTTTTAAGAGCTCAGGAATTTTACCTGAAAGGTTCCTCTATTTCATTTTTCATATAAAAAAATGAAACGAATTTTTAAAAAATGTTTTTATTAGTTAAAATTAAATTAATTGATCCTGACGGGTCTCGACAGGTTGTGGTCTATCCTAAATATTACACCCCTCGATTAACTATAATATGAAGTGTACGGTGTGTTATTGGAAAAGACATTAAACGCATTTGGTGATACGAAGCCGTCATATCCACTGTGAACACTACCTAAATGTTCCCAGGGGTCTGTGCTGATTACGGCCCCCAGACTGGGCTCGGCCTTGGAACACCGAGCAGTGGCCCAGTTGGGTGGGTGTGTGTGTGTGTGTGTGTGTGTGTGTGTGTGTGTGCGCGCATTTGCACGCATCTCCCCATATCAACCATATCAGTGTACCAGTGCTGCAGGACTCTCTCTGTCTCTGTAAGTAATTTGATCAACACGCGCACTCACACACATATGCATACTCGTAGCCTTGAAGCATTTTTGTCCTCAAACTCAGTCTGATGTGCCTTGGAGCGCGTGAGACGCATGACCATAGAGAGGCGCGCGATCAGACGTCACCCCTGTGTACGCGTTCGGCGAGACGCCAGGGTGCACGCGGCTGGAATGGCGTTTCCATGTGGGAGGGGGACGAGCCTGCCAGCAGCCAGCGCAGCCTGTGTGTCCGCGGGGGTCTACCTAGCCGTGAGACCCCCCCCCCCCCTCCTTTTGTTGCCCATCAGGGAGCCAGACAGACGGCGATCTGGGCTCAGACGCCCTCGCCCCGAGATCTGTTTCGCCAGCGTGTGAGACGTGACACCGGATCACAGCCTGCCAGAATCTCTGGGGCATGACACATTTGACCTCTAAAACAAACAATTAGCAAATTAGCAGTTAGCTTACCTGAGGTGTTGGGGGTGTGTGTGTGGGTGTGTGTGTGTTGGAGTTGTACTCTGCTACTGTGCTAATAAACACAGAAATGTGTTGACGTGCACGTGCATAAAACATGCTGGGTGTGCTTTGGATAAAAGCATCAGCTAAATGTAAAAATGTAAAGTCTCTCTCTCACTCCCCCCCCCCCCCCCCAGGGTTTGCCTTCCCCGAGTGGGCCTACAAGCCTGAGTCTAGTCCGGGCTCTCGGCAGATCCAGTTGTGGCACTTCATCCTGGAGCTGTTGCGTAAAGACGAGTACCACGACGTCATCGCCTGGCAGGGTGACTATGGCGAGTTCGTCATCAAGGACCCGGATGAGGTGGCACGACTATGGGGCGCACGCAAGTGCAAGCCGCAGATGAACTACGACAAGCTGAGCCGCGCCCTCAGGTGAGGCTCCGCGCTGGCCCCGCCCTCCCGGTCCATCTCTCCACCCTCACGCTTTGCCTCTTGCGGTCTCTCTCCATGTTCTATGTTGTTAGTATATGCAGCGTTATGCACATCCACTTCATCTGTCTCTTACTAAATTGTCACTTTTACAACAGTCTTTAACCAGCAGGAGCTTGAACTATAACATATAACAATGTGTAGAACCTGGTGCCTAGAACCTAGTGTACAGCCGTCTAGAGCCCTGCGCTTTAGAACATATAGTCATCCCTGGAGTGACCTGCCTGTCTCAAGCCATATAGGCTCCGAATGTGGGCTAATCCGCGATGGCAGGACGGGGCCGTTAGAGCACCGACTGTGGCAGGACGGGGCCGTTAGAGCACCGACTGTGGCAGGATGGGCCGTTACAGCACCGACTGGCAGGACGGGCCGTTACAGCACCGACTGGCAGGACGGGCCGTTCCAGCACCAACTGTGGCAGGACGGGGCCGTTAGAGCACTGACTGTGGCAGGACGGGCCGTTAGAGCACCGACTGTGGCAGGACGGGCCGTTAGAGCACCGACTGGCAGGACGGGCCGTTACAGCACTGACTGGCAGGACGGGGCCGTTACAGAACCGGCTGTGGCAGGACGGGGCCGTTAGAGCACCGGCTGTGGCAGGACGGGGCCGTTAGAGCACCGACTGTGGCAGGACGGGGCCGTTAGAGCACCGACTGTGGCAGGACGGGCCGTTAGAGCACCGACTGGCAGGACGGGCCGTTACAGCACTGACTGGCAGGACGGGGCCGTTACAGAACCGGCTGTGGCAGGACGGGGCCGTTAGAGCACCGGCTGTGGCAGGACGGGGCCGTTAGAGCACCGGCTGTGGCAGGACGGGGCCGTTAGAGCACCGGCTGTGGCAGGACGGGGCCGTTAGAGCACCGGCTGTGGCAGGACGGGGCCGTTAGAGCACCGACTGTGGCAGGACGGGGCCGTTAGAGCACCGACTGTGCTCCCATTAGCCTGGAGGTCTGTGCAGTCCCTCAGAACACAGAGGCACATGCAGCTCTCCGGCATCTGGGCTGGAGAACATGGAATGAAGAATTGAGGCACCCATGTGGTGACACGGTCCTGCTCGAGCCCTGCGGGGGAGGGATGGCGTGCGTGCGTGCGTTAGGGACCCGGGGTTTTCCATCAGTAAAAGATCCGTCCATGCCTTCAAGTCCACTGCCAAGTCATTGTTTCTCCTGTCTCACTGCTTTTCATTTCATCTTTTGTTCTTTTCTCTCTTTCTCGTTCTCTATGTTAAACACGCGGCCCCTGTGTGTTAACAGACTCTGTTCATCAGCGAAGGGTCCTGTATAAAAGGTGATGTTAATGTGGTGCAGGGTGTGGACGTAACTGCCTCCCACCCTCAATGCCCCAGAGCTACACCTCCCAGAAGCCCTTAAAACTCTCCAGTGCTGTGGGGGACCATTTCTGCTTACTGCAGGATTGGCCTGAATTAGTTCCGCAGCTGCGTTCTTCCGTTGCACGCCCTGCAGAGACTCACACACGTTGGTTTATTGGTTTATGGGCAGTGGTGGCTCAGTGGTTACGGTACTTCACTAGTAGTAATCAGAGGGTTGCCAGTTCAAGTCCCACCACTGCCAGGTTGCCACTGTTGGGCCCCTCTTAACCCTCAACTGCTCAGTTGTACTCAGTCATAATTGTAAGTCACTTTGAATAAAAGCGTCAGATAACTGTAATGTTGACTAAACCAGTGTTTGTTCTACCTGTAGCAGTTGTGGTTGTTTTATTCTCAAGGTTGTCGCATCTCCTTCTGCGGTTTTCAGGCTTTTCAGGTGTTCATCTTCGTGCGTGTTTGTCAACCTCCATCAAGCCAATGTGTGTGTTGGCATACTTCCTTTCCGAGTTTAAATTGCAGCGATGTTTTTGGTGTTGGGAACGCTGCAGTGCTGATGTGCGTGCCGTGTGACGCGTGCAGGGTGCGGCCTTACTCCTTCCTGTGGGGGAGCATGGGGAAATTCCCTCTCCACGGAGCGCCATTGTCCCAGTGCCGACGTCCGCTGGCGTGACGAGATGCACGCGGCTTCACCCTTCGGCACCGGAGAGGGGGCAGGGCCTCTCGCTCCACCCACTCTGGCCCTACTGCCCACTGCACAGTTCCTGGCATGTTTTGACTCTGGGATCATTAAGCGTGCCTGTGCAGGCATCTGACAGTGAGGCAGGTCCTCCAGGTGCTCAGAGTGAAGTACTTCATTGGCTTTGGAGTCGATTGTGTGTGACTGGGTGTGTAGAGAGAGGGCGGTTCAGGGGACTTTGGCAACAACAGCTCTCTTTGTTAAGAGGATGATGACAACTGTGTGTGTGTGTGTGTGTGTGTGTGTGTGTGTGTGTGTGTGTGCGTGTGTGCGTGTGTGTGACGGAGAGAGAGCGGAGTGTTCCTGAGGACAGACTTGTGTACATCTTATTGTCAAGGGCAGAATGAGTTCTTTATTAGCTCAGAGGGCGGAGGGATATAGCACACACTCGTGGCACACTCTGACACGCGCGGAAACACACACACACACACACACACACACAATATGTTTATCTGCGAGTTCTCAGTAGAACCAGTGAATGCATCAGTACTCACTATTTGTTTACTAAGCATCTTTAGATACTCAAACACACACACACACACACTTTCAGTTTGGTACTATGAGCTGTGTTATTTTTCCCCTCTGTGTTCCTGCCTCATTGTGGGGATAGTATCACAGTTCTCATAACTCTTTTTGTATAATCTCATACTACTGGTAGTTACAGACAGTTAATATTACAGATCTCAGCACATCCCCATTATGTCTGATGAGAGGTGAAAGGAGCGTGTGGTAGTGAAGCCTGGCGCAGAGCTCCCGGGATTCTTGTGACCAGACCTTTCTCATAGCTTTATATTACAGAACAGGAAATGAACACACATGAGGACTGTGGTGTGGTAGTATGACAGTCATCCCTGATACTAGAGCAGCTCTGATACTAGAGCAGCTCTGGTAAATCCCGGTACTCTGGTGCTACAGTGTCAGTCCGCTGTTTAGTACCAGGCCCCTCCTGTTCAGAACACACTTTGATAGTAGGGCCCAGTACAGAGGTAATGAAAAAGATGTGTGTGTGTGTGTGTGTGTGTGTGTGTGTGTGTGTGTGTGTGTGTGTGTGTGTGTGTGTGTGTGTGTGTGTGTGTGTGTGTGCGTACAGTTGTGCATAAGAGAAGCTTCTTTGTAGCTAAATGTGGACACCCAAAGAATTCTTCTCTTTTTGAAGTCAAGTCAGATGTTCAAAGTGCATTTATATCCATGTGTCCCTGTGTGGGTCCCTGTGTGAGTGTGGATGTGTGCGCATGACCGTGACGGTAACACAGGGGAACATAGGAGAGCCACCAGGTGTGCTGGAATCTGTAATATCTCTCCTTACCATTATTTTGGCAGTTAACTAAAACTTGATTTAATATTCTCTAGATAAATACGTACTTTTGGAAATGTGGTAGAACTCTGTGCTTCCCTTCTCTCCTGGTTTCTTGTTCTCTGTCTCTCTCTCGTTCTCTCTGTCTCGCTCACTCTGCTTTGTGGCCCCTGATCTGTTTTTGTCTCAACAAAAAAAACCTGTCTGAACATTCATGACTCTTAATGACCATAATTCTGTCCCTCTCTCTCACTCACTCACATGTGTATTTTAGTGTTCAAATTCAAAGATAAGTTTCTCTCTCTCACACACACACACACACACACACACACACACACACAGAGTAATGCGGCATCCTCTAAGCATTAAGAAAAATCTCGTGTCAGCATCTTCCTTTAAACCTGTCATTCACACAAATTATGGGCTTGCAGGTCATAGAGCAGATCAAACAATGTATAGCAGTATGCACACACTCACACACTCACACACACACTCACACACACACACTCACTCACACACTCACTCACTCACTCTCACCCTCACTCAGCTGTAGGAAGGATGAGGTAGTTGTCTGGGGTTATATAAATAGAGCATTAGGTGAGACAGGGTTATGAGAACTGCAGAGGTTAATATAGAGACAAAGTGAGGGAGAAAATAGAATTTCTATATGGAGCCTAAGAAAAGGGAACTTTTTTATAAACAGAAAATGTCCCCAAAGCTGTCCAATATACATCACACACACACACACACACACACACACACACACAAACAAACACACACGACACAGTATCACAGTAATAGTTTGGTGTGGTGTACTGTAATGACGGTGTCATATTTGATGTTTGTCTTGTGCTGCAGGTATTACTACAACAAGAGGATCCTGCATAAAACTAAAGGAAAACGCTTTACCTACAAGTTCAACTTCAACAAGCTGGTTCTCGTCAACTACCCCTTCATAGACATGGGGTCATCAGGTACAGGCCGTTCTCACGGGCACGCGCACTCACGCTCACTGCCTGCGTACTGTCTTTTAACCTCCTACACAAACGCTGCGGCACGCACGTGTGTGTGCCTACTCATTGTGTTCCGCACTCCCACACGGTTGACATGCACACACGCACACTGAACCTCGAGAGTTTACATCTCTCCCTCCCTCCCTCTTTCTCTCTCTCTCTCTCTCTCTCTTTTTAAAAATTCCTCTCTCTCCTCCTCCACCCTTTACCTCTCCCTCCCTCTCTCCTCCTCCAGGTGTGGGAGTACCCCAGAGTGCTCCCCCGGTGCCTACGGGCGCGGTGACTCATTTCCGGTTCCCCCCGTCCACCCCGTCGGAGGTGCTGTCCCCCAGCAGCGAGGAGCTGCGGAGCCCCGGCGTGTTTGGCGGTGTGGGCCGCCGTCTGGCCCGCGGCTCCGTCTCCGACTGCAGCGACGGCACCTCCGTCAACTCCGAGGTGGACGAGGGCGGTGGTGGCCTCGGCGAGGAGCGCATCCCGGAGAGGGCCGCCGAGAGGGGCTTCCGCGGAGCCTCGCACCCGCGGCCGCCCCATGACGCCATGTTTCGGATGTACGGCGGGGGCGGTGGCCTGGCGGGGCGCCGCCCGCCGGAGGTGGCCACCCACCGGGTCCACCCGGAGCCACTCTCGCCCTTCCCCGTGTCGCCGCTGCCAGGGGCCGGAGGCTCCGCCCTCCTGGCCCCGCCCCTCTCGCCGGCGCTGTCCATGACGCCGGGCTCCCACCTGCCCTACACGCCGTCGCCCAACCTGTCGCCAATGCCGGGCTCCATCTTCTCCTTCAACCCCGAGGACATGCAGCGCTACCTGCAGGCCCACACGCAGAGCGTCTACAACTACCACCTCAGCCCACGCGCCTTCTTCCACTACCCCAACATCGTGGTCCCGCAGCCTCATCGGCCTGACAAGGGCCTACCTGCCGCCGCCGCCGCCGACAGGGGCCCCACCGAGCG
Source organism: Electrophorus electricus (assembly GCF_041902795.1). Taxonomy (NCBI): domain Eukaryota; kingdom Metazoa; phylum Chordata; class Actinopteri; order Gymnotiformes; family Gymnotidae; genus Electrophorus; species Electrophorus electricus. Next base: position 24,474,886 of record NC_137510.1, read on the forward strand.
CCCTTCCGTGCTCGCCCACCGAGCCCCTGGCCACGCCCACCCGCATCCAATCGCCGCCCAGCCCCTCCCCCTGCCCGACGAGCCCCACCCCTCACCCTTCAAGTTCAAACTGCAG
>NC_137510.1:24480000-24490000 GCF_041902795.1 Electrophorus electricus
TGTACTTTTAACGTTACAGATAGTTGCCTTACTCCCACCTCAACCAATCAGCTTCTCCCTTGACCCGTATCCCTGCCGAGGAGCCCCACCCACGTTTCTGGCTCTCCGGTTTCTCATTGGGACTGAGTTGTGGGGCTCTGCACAGGCTGGCGGTTTTGACTGAGGAAGACTTCACTGACTCGGCACCGTCAGTGACTGGCTTTTCCCAGGCTGTTGGGTCAGGTGTGAGGGGACTTTAGTGGATTCTGTTTCTCCATAATTTTTAAAAAATGTTTTCTTCTGATGTCAGAGTTGCTGGTTATCATTATTATTGTTGTTGTTGTTATTATTATTATTGACCTTTTTTAGTGATTAATTATTTTTCTTTATGTTGTAGTCACAAGTTTGCATTCATCACTGAAGATCTGTTTGAGTTTCTCACCCGTTATCCCAAACACGTGTTATAAATGTAACATTTAAAACGCTTCAAATTTGTAAAATAACTAAAAACTGTAATTATATTTCAGGCTGTTCTAATGGCGACAGATGCTAGTGGATGGAGGTTGAGGAGGCAGGACATGTGTATGAATTTAACTCCAGTCACTTCGTGTCATTGTTATTTTGTAATGTTAATCTTGTTTTGAGCTCCTGCATTGCTTTTTAATTTGTGGGATTACTTCATTTGAAACAGAACTGTGTAATACTGCTTTACTGTGTAATAGTCTCTCTCTCTCTCTCTCTCTCTCTCTCTCTCTCTCTCTCTCTCTCTCGCTCTCTCTCTCTCCTCACCTTCCTTCCTTCTCTCTTTCTGTGGTTTCACAGCTCATAATGACAGATTGAGTTTTAATAACAATGTAACATTTAATTCTTCTTTTGTTCATTTTTTGTGTTGTTTAAACGTAATCAGGGTTAATTAAACTGGTTAATACCACCTGAGCATCCTGTGTCTTGTGGCTTTTTTGTGTGTGTGTGTGTGTGTGTGTGTGTGTGTGTGTGTGTGTGTGTGTGTGTGTGTGTGTGTGTGTGTGTGTGTGTGTGCGTGCTTTGTTTAATCAGTGTTTTGTGCTGATAATTCATTCATAATGGCCGAAGTGTGAGCGAAAGCTTAACTGAGCGTCGTCTTCTCCAGAGTTCACGGCGGCGCCACGTTACAGACGATGCAGCCACTTCCTTGTCTCTTGGCGTTTAAGCGTGAGGTGTTCCTGGAAATGTGCCATGTCTTTCCTCTGCTGCTCAAAGCAGGCCCCAGGGGCCACCACATCCGCCCCCCCCCCGGGGCCACACTGCACCCAGCACAGGGTGCGGGGACAAACAGCTGGCTGGCAGGTGCACACTGCTTTCACATTTAAGTGCCTTCAGCAGGGCAGGAAGCAGAATGCTCTCTTGACATTCTAGATAGATAAAGAAAAAAGCACATGAGTACATTGAATAATAGAAAAGAAAAAGGAATTGACCAAACGAATTTGAGACTGTCCCATCACTCTTTAACTTCCTTATAATGACCTTTTATCGCCCCCTGCTGTTTGTATAGTGAGACTGCAAGCATTATGCCCAACTGTAGACATTGTGCAACTAATACATTTATTATTATTAAATACACTTTTTCAATAATAATAATAATTATTATTATTATATTGGTTTTCTCCCAGCTGTCAACAGCTACGGTGCACTCCCACCCATAACAGAAATTGTGAATTGATGTATTCTGCTCACACAGTCCAGTCAGGTGTCGTAACTCTAGGGAAAGGCTAAACTCCGCGCTGAGATTGCTGTTGTCAGTGGATGATCTGTCCTGCCAGCAAAGCCAGATTAATTGGTCTAAGTGTTCACACTGGATTTCTACCACATCTGATTAAGATCACCACTCTGCTTTTGTCAAAGTGATCGAACCTCAGCCTTTGGCTTCTTTCCCACCATTATCCCTCTCTCTCTTTTTGCCTCATTATCTGTCTGTCACCTCTTTTTTGCTTCCCTTCATTTGTCAGTCCCATCACCGTCTGTCTTTGTAGGAGGCGTTGAAGCCAGTCAGACGCCCCAGACTTCCCTGCGGTGGGGGACGGATCCTTGACAGGTCAGTGACATGACACTGCTTTGTTGAAAGAGAGGGGCTGTCGTCATAGTGAGGGTCAGGTCAAAGGGCAAGGCCTCAGCAAGCAGGAGGTGCTAACAGGGCATTTCAGTGAGGTGTCACAATAAGCTGCATCACTTTCTATTTTACAATACATTTCTGGCAGCTCTCACTTTTCCTATTAAACAAAGGTGCGGGTTTTTTTGTTTGTTTGTTTAACATTCTAAAAACCTTTCGGAGACTGAATTAGACGATGAATAAGAAGCACTAAATAACGCAACAGTGATGCACTTAACCTTTCAAACACGCTGAACATTTTTTTGCATAACGCTGCTGCTGATAAACTAGCAAAGGCAGTGAACTTCAGAAAACATGCACACAAAATGTTCTCTCGGTGGGATACACAGTGGTTACTGGAAAACGGAGCATACGGGCGGTACCAAGGTCTTGTCACATTCACGTCCAGGTCCACTATCGCGTACTTACGGTTTTTATCTATCGTTATCTCTTTTATGGGATTTCTTTGACCTTCATCTTCAAGCTGGCTTTCTCTGCTAGTGTGAATTAATTTTACGAAAGAAGTAGCTTCGTTTCTCTCTCAATAAATGAGAGTTTACTAGGTCGTTCGCTAAATATTGAACACCCCTGCTGTACGTAGGCGTGCAAAGTCATATGCAACCAGCAGGTGGCGCGTACGGTCAAGGCTGATGGTGCGTGACTGTGTACAACAGATTATGTAACGGCTACTGTGTAACTTTGAGGAGGTGCTTCATATGTTTATATGGTGAATGTGCGTCTGCGTAAAGTATATGTGTGTTAGAATTTGTGTGTTATGCATTTTCTATTTTTTTTGTCAAAAATATACTAAAAGACAATTTCAAATACTGCACTTGCTTGTCATAATGCAAAAAATGCATAACTTCCCTTATAAGACGATATTTTATCCCCCCCTCGGGTAGCTTTTCTACTATTTGTCAAACACGGGGTTAAACAAGTACGCCAAACCACGCCCCTTCCATCCAGCTGGTGGCAACATGCATGATGACTTCACCGCTGTGTACGCTCATTGGCTCTCGGACGCATCCCACCTCGCCAATCGTAGTTCGACAAGATGACGTCAACAAAAACGCCGGTTTAAGATTGCCTGGAGGAGGCGGGGCAAAGCCATGCCAACGTCAGAGACAACTGAAGTAGGCCCCTGTGATTGGCTGTGGGATACGAGGTGAGACTCTGTTGCTGAGAGAAAAGAGAGCAAGTCTGGAAAAATGAGAGCAAGGAGAAAGAAAGTCGACTGATTTCGGTGGCTCAGTTACTCATAAACATGTTAACTTCAGAGACACGGGCTGACTGACTCCGACATAGTTTTGGATGGGTTCTTTTTTTTTTTTTAAACTTCTTTTCCCTTTTCGCACTCTGCACTCAAAGAACTGTTACCTAACTCACTGGTGTTAAAAGTGCCGCAGATGACAACACAAGACTCACACACGCCCTCTAATGTGAAGCGGTACACGTTAAAAAAAGAGGCTTTATTTCAGTGCTCCAGAGTCCGGCGAACACCGGCCGTGTGGGCATGGTGCTCTGTCTGCTGGGGTAAACAAGCCCCGTTATTAAGGAGAGGCTTGTGTTGCCATTGGCCAACGCCACCTCAACACCTCCCAAGTACCCGCCCACTCTCTGTTCCTATGGTTCCTATGGCTTTGATTGGATACTGTAAACTACTTGCGAGAAGGCCGGCTGGGATGTCTATTGGCTCATACCGCATGTCAATAACGTCTGCTTTGCCAACTTGCACCGCCCTCCAGTTCGTCCTCGTGTGTCTATAGGCTACTGTATCCGTCTGCGAGCTCTGATTGGTCGGCCGAGCCAGCTGTTAGTGGTTCATTCACCATTTTGTGACTGTAGTGGAAAAGGGACGCGGATAGTTTTTTTAATCCCTGTCTGAGTTCCTGCGGCTAGAGAGAGATGTTTTAACTGCGGAACTACAAAGTTGAATCCCCGATAGGCAAGATCTGTGGACGGCCGTTGGATGCTACTAATAATCGCGCAAGACACCCCCGGCTGCAATTTGCACAGCGAATTTTTCGGTTGCCACCTATTTCTGCATTTGGGTGAGTTGTGATTGCTAAAGGACTTGATCGACTAACTATCGATATCGATTGCGTGTGTACACGTCAGGGGAAAGGAAAACACCTCACCAAAGGCCACGGGGAAGGAAAACGAGCAAGGGAGGGGGTTGGGGATATGCATTTTAAACTTTGTTCAGTGTTTAAAGGCAGTGCCGAATGCGAGTTTTTCAGGTTGAGGATTTTTTCTTTTCACCATCCCGCATGTCTTGTGCAACTTGTGACACGCACACACACATATAGCGTGGTTATTGCACGCTGGCTACTCAAGCTTAGCTGGAAGCACTGCGCGATTGCACCCCCGACTCGGGGCTGTCTGCACTATTACTATGCAGAAACGTAATGGCGCCAGCGGAATTGCAAGCGAACGCCGCCTGTCCGACGTGCAGGTACCCCCGGCTCGGAGCGTCATCGACGGCAGTCTCATGACCTATTCCGGATCGGTGCGCAACATCATTTGCAACTTTACTACGTGCACGCGCTGTGCCGAGTACAAATCCGCTGGGAACTGTTTTGTGCAAACTAAATCAAGTTGTTAAAAAAAATCGATGGGAGTAGCCGGTTGTTATGTATTTAAACATGTTCCCTATTCTCTTACAAGGTATTTGCGCTGGAGATGCGATCGTGTAAAACGCTGAACCTTCCTGGATTTCCCCAGACACAGCACTGCTCTCGTGACATTGTGAGGCACTAGTACTACGGCGGTGCGCGTTCTGACGCCTCCGTTGTGGATTAAAACTGTCTTGCCATCAGTATCATTTACTTTCAATGGCAACATCTGTACATAGCAGATGACCTCAAAGGTCTTCGGAAATGATCGTGAAGCAGCGTCTTTCAAACACTTTTAACCCGGCCTATAAAAGAAAAAGTATCCCTCTGAAGACGTCAGCATGCATTTAAGATTTTCTTTCACAGCATGTCAGGTGCATGTAAATATGCACCCTGAAATTCATGCATTCTGCAGTTATTAGTGTTATCCATGATGATGGCTTGTTCTGCTTGCATTAAGAGGCACTGAGCAATTATTTTCATCACCATGTACAGTTTTTCACTCTGTGCAGCTTCACTAATGGAAGGGGGCCCCCCGGTCCCTTTAGCCCTCTGCACCTTCCTGCCCCTGTGGGATTAGAAACCGATACGTGTCCGTCTTCGACAGCCGCTGTCGAGTCACGGTGGTGGGGAGAGACGTCGTTGAAAGTGCAGGCGGCTCTGCTGCTCAGTTACGTCACACGCAGTCCATACAGCCTCTGTGTCTGTCCACACTCCTCCGTGGGTGACGCGTGCTTAAAAAAGGAAACACAAATGCAGCATGCTAAAAAACACTCCAGAGGCTGTGCCGCTTCAGAGAGGTGGTACAAAGAGCACTGAGAAGTCTGGAAGCCGATTTGCCCAAAACATCAGATGTTTGGCCTCTGCCATAGTGTGTGCTTACTCACTCCTGAGTTGCCTGCATGGTTTTTTTTTTTTATTGTCGTTGCACATACATGGAGACATCAGCATCCGGGTGGCCTGGTTTCAGTCTACCATGGGGGGGCTACAGATGGGGACAGGTGGGGGAGCAGAGGCCCGGAGACGGGGATTTGTGGAAGGGTGTCATAGGGCATCTGTGCAGCCCTGATGCAGTGCCACCGCCGGTGGTGCAGACCTGCGTCCTGCTGACTTCCCTAGAACACGGGTTCGGCGACGGCGATCAGCTGCACTGCGATTTGCGCCCCCGCCCCACCCCCGGACGCCAATGCACGGGCGCCGCACACACTCTGCCCCTTTTCTACGCAACTACCCGATATGCCAACATAGGTTTTGATGTTGTGGAGCACAGGGTGGAGCGTTCATGATTTCTCAAACATCCCGGTGTTTCTAGTGTGCATGCGTGTGTGTGTGTGTGTGTGTCTGAGACAGTGCACTGTCACACTCATTCTTCGGCTCAGAGTGCTGGTGATGTGGCTGGTTGGCACGGTGGTATCACAGTTCTGTGAACATGTTCATATGTCAGGTTGAACCATTCTAGTATTTGTGAAATGTTTTAGTCAGAACAATCTCTAAAGGAAATCTTAGCATGTGTGCTCTGTGCCCTGGCTTGCATAGTTTAAAAAAAAATGCAGAGTGTGTGTGTGTGTGTGTGTGTGTGTGTGTGAGAGAGAGAGAGAGAGAGAGAGAGAGAGAGAGAGAGAGAGAGAGAGAGAGAGGCGGGGGGTATTACTGCACCATGCTGTAGTATCACTAGCCTTGTGTAAGAGTTATGAAAAGTTTTACAATATTAGGCCTTTGTCAGAATAAGCCTCCCATGCCAGATAAACACAGGCTACTAGTATATACGGAAGTTTGTTAAACAGCATATTTTAACTTTTTAGTTATTAACCTTATGCATATTATTGAGTAACTACTGTGAATTATTCAGTAACTACAAGCTCATACTGCAAGTACGTAGTTACAAGACTGAGGAATGAGTTTTGATCCACTGGCAGGTTCTTGGAGTTTAAAAAGCTTGTTATTTTAATCTTCAAGTAGCATAGACAGTTTTTTTTTTTAATGTTTTCGGTGGGGGGGGGGGGGGGGGGGGGGTGAGCAAGCTTGGTTAGTGAGGAGGTAAGAAGAGAAAACCCATAGCTTCAGTCTCCGTGTAGCTTAGACCTCTCCATAATCACCTTATGTCTGGTTAGTCTTTACTTAAAGTGCTTTTAATGCTGAACACAGTGATCACAAAAGCGATGGATTATTAGCATTATAATTTGTCTATGATCTGTCCTGTCTGCTGTGTGTGTGTGTGTGTGTGTGTGTGTGTGTGTGTGAGAGTGTGTGTTGTGGAGATGTGTATTTAGCTCTTTGTGGAGAGTAATCATCCCTATTATGATATAAAACCCAACATTTTAATATTAACGGAATAACTGACTGGTTCTATTGAGGAAAAAGACTTTTTATAAAGATTGTAGCTTTTTTCTTGAGAAACTAGAAAAGTCCTAATATTTCCTTTTGGTTACTGAGGTTAAGACTGGGGTAAGAGTTAGGTGTTGGTATAGCATTATTTAGTTACAGCCAATGAAAATACACCGCAAAGGTTGTAACAGAAGACTGCCTGTAAGTGTGTGTGTGTGTGTGTGTGTGTGTGTGTGTGTGTGTGTGCTGATACTATCGTTTGCTCATAAGGCTGAGGTCAGGGATTTTTATATGTGTAGGTTTTCCATAAGCTTAGAGTCGCGTGGTATTCGGCGTATGAAGCACACAGCTTGTGCTGTCTGTCAAGTTCCTGATAAAAGCGCATCCTGTTGTAGTCATCACTGGACAGATCTGACCTGGCATCAGCTGGTTAGTACAAAACAGTCTTTGTGTCACTTTATCATCATAATGTGTAGAACAATATGTATTGTTACACATTCATAATAGAAATTACAAAGTGGAATTTGCTAATATACCGTATGGTTTACCTAAACAATAAGAATAATTTGTTACAAATGTTAATCTATGTGGTAAAAATGCTATGAATTTAAATCTATACTCTATAATCTTTATGTTTAAATATTATATTTATATTTTATATTGTTCTTCGGACACTCAAGAGATACTGGGCTTAGTCTATCATTCAAATGATTACATGTCATGCAAGTTCATGCAGCAGTTAGACTCCCAGATGCCGTGTGGAGATGATAGGAGGCCTAACCATGAATGTGCCTTTGATCTGCTTGTTTCTCTCGTCAGTGGGGAGTGAGGTATTCCCTCACCCCTCTATTAGAAACACCTAACTTGCATCCACACCGCCCTTATACAGAGCTGTCTGTCGTCGTGCACGGTGGGTCAGATTTGGACCACTACTGACCAGATCTGATTGAACTGGTAGGCTGCCCCCCGTGCCACAGTGATTCTGACGTGGTGATGGCAGGGTTGTGCGTGTTGTGCTGCAGTGCTGCTTAAGTCTTTACACGTGGTAGTGTCACTGCTGGCTGGACAAAAAGATCTAGCCAGCAGCAGGCCTGTGGTGAGGAACTGACCACTGCTAGAGGGTTGGAGAACAGCTAACTGACCACTATTACAGGGCTGGAGAACAGCTCACTGACCACTAATAAAAGGCTGGAGAACAGCTCACTGACCACTGTTAAAAGGCTGGAGAAGAGCTCACTGACCACTGTTAAAGGGCTGGAGAACAGCTAACTGACCGCTGCTAAACGGCTGTGTTCCATTTGTCTTAAAGACAGGCCTATAGCTTTTAACTGTTCACCTAAGGACTAGAGTTATTCTTTGCTATTGTAATTATGTGGATGTATTATATGTTGTTTTTTAATGGCTAGAATATTATAGATATTATAATAATATAATAATAGTATATGCTTTTTTATGTTGCTGACTTCATAACTGGAATGAGACTGTATACTCAGAGCACTGAAAGACATGCAGAATTTTTAAAAGTGTTAATATGACAATTGACACTGTTGACTACAGTGAATGTTTTGTGTTGGTTCCATGACTATTTGATATGTTTAGAGAGCTTTCCAAGAATAAATAACATGTGACTGGTTAGCTTGTTTCAAATTTTTCTCTTTTCTAACCAATTCTAATTTCTAATTTTGCTCTTTTGAAAAAAAAAAAAATCCTTAAATGAACAACCTAAAAATCAGAATATTAGTATTTATTACAAAATTTATATATATATATATATATATATATATATATATATATATATATATATATATATATATATATATATATATATATATATAACCTCTAAAGCTGTAACACCATTAAAAAGCTTTAAAATAAAAAAGGATCTTGTGTTAACTACAGTTAAAAAGTACAATCTGCTGTACCGTATCTTTCTTGGACATCTTGTTTTTGGATTTTTTAGTATTATGCAGTGTGTTCCAGTGGATCCTCAGTACAGGCCTTCATTTTATGCTGGTCATATCCTGCAGTTTGCAGTTCACTTCTGCTAATGGAGCAGAGGTCTGTGCGAACGAACCTCATTTGAACCAGCTGAGTACAACATACATGTGTTATCCATGTCTTAAATATACATACACAACATACATGTGTTATCCATGTCTTCAATATACATACACAACATACATGTGTTACCCATGTCTTCTGAATATATACATAACACACGTGTTATCCGTGTCTTCAATATACATACACAACATACATGTTATCCATGTCTTCAGTATACATACACAACATACATGTGTTATCCGTGTCTTCAGTATACATACACAACATACATGTGTTATCCGTGTCTTCAGTATACATACACAACATACGTGTGTTATCCGTGTCTTCAGTATACATACACAACATACATGTTATCCATGTCTTCAGTATACATACACAACATACATGTGTTATCCGTGTCTTCAGTATACATACACAACATACATGTGTTATCCGTGTCTTCAGTATACATACACAACATACATGTGTTATCCGTGTCTTCAGTATACATACACAACATACATGTGCTATCTGTGTCTTCAGTATACATACACAACATACGTGTGTTATCCATGTCTTCAGTATACATACACAACATACATGTGCTATCCGTGTCTTCATGCTTAAGGCTTAAGCACTGGACAGCTACAGTGAGAGCTGGGACAGAATGTGCATACCAGAGAGATATGCTACATCTGTGTAAAACAGAGAGCTAAGACCGTTATCGTTGTTTATTCTCCTCTGACGGACGTGTGAGTTTTGCGTTTTTGACTTGTGTTTGTGTAGTAAACAGCAGGTTAAGTCTCAGTGGAGTTTTAACTACTGGGACAAAGAAGTCTAATTTTAACTCTAACACCATACATATTCTGAAACTGCAAACATATAAACTGAGCTGTGGTGGTATGCAAATAAG